>NW_027364180.1:0-292298 GCF_046119375.1 Phyllobates terribilis
AGCAAAAAATTTCAGAATTGCACCTTGCAATGTGGAGATATTACTGTTTGTGCATTTACAATATTCATTGATTTTTGCCATTGAAAACGTCCAGAAATGTTTGAAGCTACTGACTGAATGAAAGGAGCTGGCATCTCACTCTCTTTGAATCTTCTTTATCATGCTAGGATTAGCAGGAAAAAGCAAAAAATTTCAGAATTGCACCTTGCAATGTGGAGATATTACTGTTTGTGCATTCACAATATCATTGATTTTGCCATTGAAAAACATGTTTTTCATATACCAGAAATGTTTGAAGCTACTGACTGAATGAAAGGAGCTGGCATCTCACTCTCTTTGAATCTTCTTTATCATGCTAGGATTAGCAGGAAAAGCAAAAAATTTCAGAATTGCACCTTGCAATGTGGAGATATTACTGTTTGTGCATTTACAATATTCATTGATTTTTGCCATTGAAAAACATGTTTTTCATATACCAGAAATGTTTGAAGCTACTGACTGAATGAAAGGAGCTGGCATCTCACTCTCTTTGAATCTTCTTTATCATACTAGGATTAACAGGAAAAAGCAAAAAATTTCAGAATTGCACCTTGCAATGTGGAGATATTACTGTTTGTGCATTTACAATATTCATTGATTTTTGCCATTGAAAAACGTCCAGAAATGTTTGAAGCTACTGACTGAATGAAAGGAGCTGGCATCTCACTCTCTTTGAATCTTCTTTATCATGCTAGGATTAACAGGAAAAAGCTAAAAATTTCAGAATTGCACCTTGCAATGTGGAGATATTACTGTTTGTGCATTTACAATATTCATTGATTTTTGCCATTGAAAAACATGTTTTTCATATACCAGAAATGTTTGAAGCTACTGACTGAATGAAAGGAGCTGGCATCTCACTCTCTTTGAATCTTCTTTATCATGCTAGGATTAGCAGGAAAAAGCAAAGAATTTCAGAATTGCACCTTGCAATGTGGAGATATTACTGTTTGTGCATTTACAATATTCATTGATTTTTGCCATTGAAAAACATGTTTTTCATATACCAGAAATGTTTGAAGCTACTGACTGAATGAAAGGAGCTGGCATCTCACTCTCTTTGAATCTTCTTTATCATGCTAAGAGGAGCAGGAAAAAGCAAAAAATTTCAGAATTGCACCTTGCAATGCGGAGAAATTACTGTTTGTGCATTTACAATATTCATTGATTTTTGCCATTGAAAAACGTCCAGAAATGATTGAAGCTACTGACTGAATGAAAGGAGCTGTCATCTCACTCTCTTTGAATCTTCTTTATCATGCTAAGAGGAGCAGGAAAAAGCAAAAAATTTCAGAATTGCACCTTGCAATGCGGAGAAATTACTGTTTGTGCATTTACAATATTCATTGATTTTTGCCATTGAAAAATGTCCAGAAATGATTGAAGCTACTGACTGAATGAAAGGAGCTGGCATCTCACTCTCTTTGAATCTTCTTTATCATGCTAGGATTAGCAGGAAAAAGCAAAAAATTTCAGAATTGCACCTTGCAATGTGGAGATATTACTGTTTGTGCATTTACAATATTCATTGATTTTTGACATTGAAAAACATGTTTTTCATATACCAGAAATGTTTGAAGCTACTGACTGAATGAAAGGAGCTGGCATCTCACTCTCTTTGAATCTTCTTTATCATGCTAGGATTAACAGGAAAAAGCAAAAAATTTCAGAATTTCACCTTGCAATGTGGAGATATTACTGTTTGTGCATTTACAATATTCATTGATTTTTGCCATTGAAAAACATGTTTTTCATATACCAGAAATGTTTGAAGCTACTGACTGAATGAAAGGAGCTGGCATCTCACTCTCTTTGAATCTTCTTTATCATGCTAGGATTAACAGGAAAAAGCAAAAAATTTCAGAATTGCACCTTGCAATGTGGAGATATTACTGTTTGTGCATTTACAATATTCATTGATTTTTGCCATTGAAAAACGTCCAGAAATGTTTGAAGCTACTGACTGAATGAAAGGAGCTGGCATCTCACTCTCTTTGAATCTTCTTTATCATGCTAGGATTAGCAGGAAAAAGCAAAAAATTTCAGAATTGCACCTTGCAATGTGGAGATATTACTGTTTGTGCATTTAAAATATTCATTGATTTTTGCCATTGAAAAACATGTTTTTCATATACCAGAAATGTTTGAAGCTACTGACTGAATGAAAGGAGCTGGCATCTCACTCTCTTTGAATCTTCTTTATCATGCTAGGGTTAACAGGAAAAAGCAAAAAATTTCAGAATTGCACCTTGCAATGTGGAGATATTACTGTTTGTGCATTTACAATATTCATTGATTTTTGCCATTGAAAAACATGTTTTTCATATACCAGAAATGTTTGAAGCTACTGACTGAATGAAAGGAGCTGGCATCTCACTCTCTTTGAATCTTCTTTATCATGCTAGGATTAACAGGAAAAAGCAAAAAATTTCAGAATTGCACCTTGCAATGTGGAGATATTACTGTTTGTGCATTTACAATATTCATTGATTTTTGCCATTGAAAAACGTCCAGAAATGTTTGAAGCTACTGACTGAATGAAAGGAGCTGGCATCTCACTCTCTTTGAATCTTCTTTATCATGCTAGGATTAACAGGAAAAAGCAAAAAATTTCAGAATTGCACCTTGCAATGTGGAGATATTACTGTTTGTGCATTTACAATATTCATTGATTTTTGCCATTGAAAAACGTCCAGAAATGTTTGAAGCTACTGACTGAATGAAAGGAGCTGGCATCTCACTCTCTTTGAATCTTCTTTATCATGCTAGGATTAGCAGGAAAAAGCAAAAAATTTCAGAATTGCACCTTGCAATGTGGAGATATTACTGTTTGTGCATTTACAATATTCATTGATTTTTGCCATTGAAAAACATGTTTTTCATATACCAGAAATGTTTGAAGCTACTGACTGAATGAAAGGAGCTGGCATCTCACTCTCTTTGAATCTTCTTTATCATGCTAGGATTAGCAGGAAAAAGCAAAAAATTTCAGAATTGCACCTTGCAATGTGGAGATATTACTGTTTGTGCATTTACAATATTCATTGATTTTTGCCATTGAAAAACATGTTTTTCATATACCAGAAATGTTTGAAGCTACTGACTGAATGAAAGGAGCTGGCATCTCACTCTCTTTGAATCTTCTTTATCATACTAGGATTAACAGGAAAAAGCAAAAAATTTCAGAATTGCACCTTGCAATGTGGAGATATTACTGTTTGTGCATTTACAATATTCATTGATTTTTGCCATTGAAAAACGTCCAGAAATGTTTGAAGCTACTGACTGAATGAAAGGAGCTGGCATCTCACTCTCTTTGAATCTTCTTTATCATGCTAGGATTAACAGGAAAAAGCTAAAAATTTCAGAATTGCACCTTGCAATGTGGAGATATTACTGTTTGTGCATTTACAATATTCATTGATTTTTGACATTGAAAAACATGTTTTTCATATACCAGAAATGTTTGAAGCTACTGACTGAATGAAAGGAGCTGGCATCTCACTCTCTTTGAATCTTCTTTATCATGCTAGGATTAACAGGAAAAAGCAAAAAATTTCAGAATTTCACCTTGCAATGTGGAGATATTACTGTTTGTGCATTTACAATATTCATTGATTTTTGCCATTGAAAAACATGTTTTTCATATACCAGAAATGTTTGAAGCTACTGACTGAATGAAAGGAGCTGGCATCTCACTCTCTTTGAATCTTCTTTATCATGCTAGGATTAACAGGAAAAAGCAAAAAATTTCAGAATTGCACCTTGCAATGTGGAGATATTACTGTTTGTGCATTTACAATATTCATTGATTTTTGCCATTGAAAAACGTCCAGAAATGTTTGAAGCTACTGACTGAATGAAAGGAGCTGGCATCTCACTCTCTTTGAATCTTCTTTATCATGCTAGGATTAGCAGGAAAAAGCAAAAAATTTCAGAATTGCACCTTGCAATGTGGAGATATTACTGTTTGTGCATTTAAAATATTCATTGATTTTTGCCATTGAAAAACATGTTTTTCATATACCAGAAATGTTTGAAGCTACTGACTGAATGAAAGGAGCTGGCATCTCACTCTCTTTGAATCTTCTTTATCATGCTAGGGTTAACAGGAAAAAGCAAAAAATTTCAGAATTGCACCTTGCAATGTGGAGATATTACTGTTTGTGCATTTACAATATTCATTGATTTTTGCCATTGAAAAACATGTTTTTCATATACCAGAAATGTTTGAAGCTACTGACTGAATGAAAGGAGCTGGCATCTCACTCTCTTTGAATCTTCTTTATCATGCTAGGATTAACAGGAAAAAGCAAAAAATTTCAGAATTGCACCTTGCAATGTGGAGATATTACTGTTTGTGCATTTACAATATTCATTGATTTTTGCCATTGAAAAACGTCCAGAAATGTTTGAAGCTACTGACTGAATGAAAGGAGCTGGCATCTCACTCTCTTTGAATCTTCTTTATCATGCTAGGATTAACAGGAAAAAGCAAAAAATTTCAGAATTGCACCTTGCAATGTGGAGATATTACTGTTTGTGCATTTACAATATTCATTGATTTTTGCCATTGAAAAACGTCCAGAAATGTTTGAAGCTACTGACTGAATGAAAGGAGCTGGCATCTCACTCTCTTTGAATCTTCTTTATCATGCTAGGATTAGCAGGAAAAAGCAAAAAATTTCAGAATTGCACCTTGCAATGTGGAGATATTACTGTTTGTGCATTTACAATATTCATTGATTTTTGCCATTGAAAAACATGTTTTTCATATACCAGAAATGTTTGAAGCTACTGACTGAATGAAAGGAGCTGGCATCTCACTCTCTTTGAATCTTCTTTATCATGCTAGGATTAGCAGGAAAAAGCAAAAAATTTCAGAATTGCACCTTGCAATGTGGAGATATTACTGTTTGTGCATTTACAATATTCATTGATTTTTGCCATTGAAAAACATGTTTTTCATATACCAGAAATGTTTGAAGCTACTGACTGAATGAAAGGAGCTGGCATCTCACTCTCTTTGAATCTTCTTTATCATACTAGGATTAACAGGAAAAAGCAAAAAATTTCAGAATTGCACCTTGCAATGTGGAGATATTACTGTTTGTGCATTTACAATATTCATTGATTTTTGCCATTGAAAAACGTCCAGAAATGTTTGAAGCTACTGACTGAATGAAAGGAGCTGGCATCTCACTCTCTTTGAATCTTCTTTATCATGCTAGGATTAACAGGAAAAAGCTAAAAATTTCAGAATTGCACCTTGCAATGTGGAGATATTACTGTTTGTGCATTTACAATATTCATTGATTTTTGCCATTGAAAGACATGTTTTTCATATACCAGAAATGTTTGAAGCTACTGACTGAATGAAAGGAGCTGGCATCTCACTCTCTTTGAATCTTCTTTATCATGCTAGGATTAGCAGGAAAAAGCAAAGAATTTCAGAATTGCACCTTGCAATGTGGAGATATTACTGTTTGTGCATTTACAATATTCATTGATTTTTGCCATTGAAAAACATGTTTTTCATATACCAGAAATGTTTGAAGCTACTGACTGAATGAAAGGAGCTGGCATCTCACTCTCTTTGAATCTTCTTTATCATGCTAAGAGGAGCAGGAAAAAGCAAAAAATTTCAGAATTGCACCTTGCAATGCGGAGAAATTACTGTTTGTGCATTTACAATATTCATTGATTTTTGCCATTGAAAAACGTCCAGAAATGATTGAAGCTACTGACTGAATGAAAGGAGCTGTCATCTCACTCTCTTTGAATCTTCTTTATCATGCTAAGAGGAGCAGGAAAAAGCAAAAAATTTCAGAATTGCACCTTGCAATGCGGAGAAATTACTGTTTGTGCATTTACAATATTCATTGATTTTTGCCATTGAAAAATGTCCAGAAATGATTGAAGCTACTGACTGAATGAAAGGAGCTGGCATCTCACTCTCTTTGAATCTTCTTTATCATGCTAGGATTAGCAGGAAAAAGCAAAAAATTTCAGAATTGCACCTTGCAATGTGGAGATATTACTGTTTGTGCATTTACAATATTCATTGATTTTTGACATTGAAAAACATGTTTTTCATATACCAGAAATGTTTGAAGCTACTGACTGAATGAAAGGAGCTGGCATCTCACTCTCTTTGAATCTTCTTTATCATGCTAGGATTAACAGGAAAAAGCAAAAAATTTCAGAATTTCACCTTGCAATGTGGAGATATTACTGTTTGTGCATTTACAATATTCATTGATTTTTGCAATTGAAAAACATGTTTTTCATATACCAGAAATGTTTGAAGCTACTGACTGAATGAAAGGAGCTGGCATCTCACTCTCTTTGAATCTTCTTTATCATGCTAGGATTAACAGGAAAAAGCAAAAAATTTCAGAATTGCACCTTGCAATGTGGAGATATTACTGTTTGTGCATTTACAATATTCATTGATTTTTGCCATTGAAAAACGTCCAGAAATGTTTGAAGCTACTGACTGAATGAAAGGAGCTGGCATCTCACTCTCTTTGAATCTTCTTTATCATGCTAGGATTAGCAGGAAAAAGCAAAAAATTTCAGAATTGCACCTTGCAATGTGGAGATATTACTGTTTGTGCATTTAAAATATTCATTGATTTTTGCCATTGAAAAACATGTTTTTCATATACCAGAAATGTTTGAAGCTACTGACTGAATGAAAGGAGCTGGCATCTCACTCTCTTTGAATCTTCTTTATCATGCTAGGGTTAACAGGAAAAAGCAAAAAATTTCAGAATTGCACCTTGCAATGTGGAGATATTACTGTTTGTGCATTTACAATATTCATTGATTTTTGCCATTGAAAAACATGTTTTTCATATACCAGAAATGTTTGAAGCTACTGACTGAATGAAAGGAGCTGGCATCTCACTCTCTTTGAATCTTCTTTATCATGCTAGGATTAACAGGAAAAAGCAAAAAATTTCAGAATTGCACCTTGCAATGTGGAGATATTACTGTTTGTGCATTTACAATATTCATTGATTTTTGCCATTGAAAAACGTCCAGAAATGTTTGAAGCTACTGACTGAATGAAAGGAGCTGGCATCTCACTCTCTTTGAATCTTCTTTATCATGCTAGGATTAACAGGAAAAAGCAAAAAATTTCAGAATTGCACCTTGCAATGTGGAGATATTACTGTTTGTGCATTTACAATATTCATTGATTTTTGCCATTGAAAAACGTCCAGAAATGTTTGAAGCTACTGACTGAATGAAAGGAGCTGGCATCTCACTCTCTTTGAATCTTCTTTATCATGCTAGGATTAGCAGGAAAAAGCAAAAAATTTCAGAATTGCACCTTGCAATGTGGAGATATTACTGTTTGTGCATTTACAATATTCATTGATTTTTGCCATTGAAAAACATGTTTTTCATATACCAGAAATGTTTGAAGCTACTGACTGAATGAAAGGAGCTGGCATCTCACTCTCTTTGAATCTTCTTTATCATGCTAGGATTAGCAGGAAAAAGCAAAAAATTTCAGAATTGCACCTTGCAATGTGGAGATATTACTGTTTGTGCATTTACAATATTCATTGATTTTTGCCATTGAAAAACATGTTTTTCATATACCAGAAATGTTTGAAGCTACTGACTGAATGAAAGGAGCTGGCATCTCACTCTCTTTGAATCTTCTTTATCATACTAGGATTAACAGGAAAAAGCAAAAAATTTCAGAATTGCACCTTGCAATGTGGAGATATTACTGTTTGTGCATTTACAATATTCATTGATTTTTGCCATTGAAAAACGTCCAGAAATGTTTGAAGCTACTGACTGAATGAAAGGAGCTGGCATCTCACTCTCTTTGAATCTTCTTTATCATGCTAGGATTAACAGGAAAAAGCTAAAAATTTCAGAATTGCACCTTGCAATGTGGAGATATTACTGTTTGTGCATTTACAATATTCATTGATTTTTGCCATTGAAAAACATGTTTTTCATATACCAGAAATGTTTGAAGCTACTGACTGAATGAAAGGAGCTGGCATCTCACTCTCTTTGAATCTTCTTTATCATGCTAGGATTAGCAGGAAAAAGCAAAGAATTTCAGAATTGCACCTTGCAATGTGGAGATATTACTGTTTGTGCATTTACAATATTCATTGATTTTTGCCATTGAAAAACATGTTTTTCATATACCAGAAATGTTTGAAGCTACTGACTGAATGAAAGGAGCTGGCATCTCACTCTCTTTGAATCTTCTTTATCATGCTAAGAGGAGCAGGAAAAAGCAAAAAATTTCAGAATTGCACCTTGCAATGCGGAGAAATTACTGTTTGTGCATTTACAATATTCATTGATTTTTGCCATTGAAAAACGTCCAGAAATGATTGAAGCTACTGACTGAATGAAAGGAGCTGTCATCTCACTCTCTTTGAATCTTCTTTATCATGCTAAGAGGAGCAGGAAAAAGCAAAAAATTTCAGAATTGCACCTTGCAATGCGGAGAAATTACTGTTTGTGCATTTACAATATTCATTGATTTTTGCCATTGAAAAATGTCCAGAAATGATTGAAGCTACTGACTGAATGAAAGGAGCTGGCATCTCACTCTCTTTGAATCTTCTTTATCATGCTAGGATTAGCAGGAAAAAGCAAAAAATTTCAGAATTGCACCTTGCAATGTGGAGATATTACTGTTTGTGCATTTACAATATTCATTGATTTTTGACATTGAAAAACATGTTTTTCATATACCAGAAATGTTTGAAGCTACTGACTGAATGAAAGGAGCTGGCATCTCACTCTCTTTGAATCTTCTTTATCATGCTAGGATTAACAGGAAAAAGCAAAAAATTTCAGAATTTCACCTTGCAATGTGGAGATATTACTGTTTGTGCATTTACAATATTCATTGATTTTTGCCATTGAAAAACATGTTTTTCATATACCAGAAATGTTTGAAGCTACTGACTGAATGAAAGGAGCTGGCATCTCACTCTCTTTGAATCTTCTTTATCATGCTAGGATTAACAGGAAAAAGCAAAAAATTTCAGAATTGCACCTTGCAATGTGGAGATATTACTGTTTGTGCATTTACAATATTCATTGATTTTTGCCATTGAAAAACGTCCAGAAATGTTTGAAGCTACTGACTGAATGAAAGGAGCTGGCATCTCACTCTCTTTGAATCTTCTTTATCATGCTAGGATTAGCAGGAAAAAGCAAAAAATTTCAGAATTGCACCTTGCAATGTGGAGATATTACTGTTTGTGCATTTAAAATATTCATTGATTTTTGCCATTGAAAAACATGTTTTTCATATACCAGAAATGTTTGAAGCTACTGACTGAATGAAAGGAGCTGGCATCTCACTCTCTTTGAATCTTCTTTATCATGCTAGGGTTAACAGGAAAAAGCAAAAAATTTCAGAATTGCACCTTGCAATGTGGAGATATTACTGTTTGTGCATTTACAATATTCATTGATTTTTGCCATTGAAAAACATGTTTTTCATATACCAGAAATGTTTGAAGCTACTGACTGAATGAAAGGAGCTGGCATCTCACTCTCTTTGAATCTTCTTTATCATGCTAGGATTAACAGGAAAAAGCAAAAAATTTCAGAATTGCACCTTGCAATGTGGAGATATTACTGTTTGTGCATTTACAATATTCATTGATTTTTGCCATTGAAAAACGTCCAGAAATGTTTGAAGCTACTGACTGAATGAAAGGAGCTGGCATCTCACTCTCTTTGAATCTTCTTTATCATGCTAGGATTAACAGGAAAAAGCAAAAAATTTCAGAATTGCACCTTGCAATGTGGAGATATTACTGTTTGTGCATTTACAATATTCATTGATTTTTGCCATTGAAAAACGTCCAGAAATGTTTGAAGCTACTGACTGAATGAAAGGAGCTGGCATCTCACTCTCTTTGAATCTTCTTTATCATGCTAGGATTAGCAGGAAAAAGCAAAAAATTTCAGAATTGCACCTTGCAATGTGGAGATATTACTGTTTGTGCATTTACAATATTCATTGATTTTTGCCATTGAAAAACATGTTTTTCTTATACCAGAAATGTTTGAAGCTACTGACTGAATGAAAGGAGCTGGCATCTCACTCTCTTTGAATCTTCTTTATCATGCTAGGATTAGCAGGAAAAAGCAAAAAATTTCAGAATTGCACCTTGCAATGTGGAGATATTACTGTTTGTGCATTTACAATATTCATTGATTTTTGCATTTGAAAAACATGTTTTTCATATACCAGAAATGTTTGAAGCTACTGACTGAATGAAAGGAGCTGGCATCTCACTCTCTTTGAATCTTCTTTATCATACTAGGATTAACAGGAAAAAGCAAAAAATTTCAGAATTGCACCTTGCAATGTGGAGATATTACTGTTTGTGCATTTACAATATTCATTGATTTTTGCCATTGAAAAACGTCCAGAAATGTTTGAAGCTACTGACTGAATGAAAGGAGCTGGCATCTCACTCTCTTTGAATCTTCTTTATCATGCTAGGATTAACAGGAAAAAGCTAAAAATTTCAGAATTGCACCTTGCAATGTGGAGATATTACTGTTTGTGCATTTACAATATTCATTGATTTTTGCCATTGAAAGACATGTTTTTCATATACCAGAAATGTTTGAAGCTACTGACTGAATGAAAGGAGCTGGCATCTCACTCTCTTTGAATCTTCTTTATCATGCTAGGATTAGCAGGAAAAAGCAAAGAATTTCAGAATTGCACCTTGCAATGTGGAGATATTACTGTTTGTGCATTTACAATATTCATTGATTTTTGCCATTGAAAAACATGTTTTTCATATACCAGAAATGTTTGAAGCTACTGACTGAATGAAAGGAGCTGGCATCTCACTCTCTTTGAATCTTCTTTATCATGCTAAGAGGAGCAGGAAAAAGCAAAAAATTTCAGAATTGCACCTTGCAATGCGGAGAAATTACTGTTTGTGCATTTACAATATTCATTGATTTTTGCCATTGAAAAACGTCCAGAAATGATTGAAGCTACTGACTGAATGAAAGGAGCTGTCATCTCACTCTCTTTGAATCTTCTTTATCATGCTAAGAGGAGCAGGAAAAAGCAAAAAATTTCAGAATTGCACCTTGCAATGCGGAGAAATTACTGTTTGTGCATTTACAATATTCATTGATTTTTGCCATTGAAAAATGTCCAGAAATGATTGAAGCTACTGACTGAATGAAAGGAGCTGGCATCTCACTCTCTTTGAATCTTCTTTATCATGCTAGGATTAGCAGGAAAAAGCAAAAAATTTCAGAATTGCACCTTGCAATGTGGAGATATTACTGTTTGTGCATTTACAATATTCATTGATTTTTGACATTGAAAAACATGTTTTTCATATACCAGAAATGTTTGAAGCTACTGACTGAATGAAAGGAGCTGGCATCTCACTCTCTTTGAATCTTCTTTATCATGCTAGGATTAACAGGAAAAAGCAAAAAATTTCAGAATTTCACCTTGCAATGTGGAGATATTACTGTTTGTGCATTTACAATATTCATTGATTTTTGCAATTGAAAAACATGTTTTTCATATACCAGAAATGTTTGAAGCTACTGACTGAATGAAAGGAGCTGGCATCTCACTCTCTTTGAATCTTCTTTATCATGCTAGGATTAACAGGAAAAAGCAAAAAATTTCAGAATTGCACCTTGCAATGTGGAGATATTACTGTTTGTGCATTTACAATATTCATTGATTTTTGCCATTGAAAAACGTCCAGAAATGTTTGAAGCTACTGACTGAATGAAAGGAGCTGGCATCTCACTCTCTTTGAATCTTCTTTATCATGCTAGGATTAGCAGGAAAAAGCAAAAAATTTCAGAATTGCACCTTGCAATGTGGAGATATTACTGTTTGTGCATTTAAAATATTCATTGATTTTTGCCATTGAAAAACATGTTTTTCATATACCAGAAATGTTTGAAGCTACTGACTGAATGAAAGGAGCTGGCATCTCACTCTCTTTGAATCTTCTTTATCATGCTAGGGTTAACAGGAAAAAGCAAAAAATTTCAGAATTGCACCTTGCAATGTGGAGATATTACTGTTTGTGCATTTACAATATTCATTGATTTTTGCCATTGAAAAACATGTTTTTCATATACCAGAAATGTTTGAAGCTACTGACTGAATGAAAGGAGCTGGCATCTCACTCTCTTTGAATCTTCTTTATCATGCTAGGATTAACAGGAAAAAGCAAAAAATTTCAGAATTGCACCTTGCAATGTGGAGATATTACTGTTTGTGCATTTACAATATTCATTGATTTTTGCCATTGAAAAACGTCCAGAAATGTTTGAAGCTACTGACTGAATGAAAGGAGCTGGCATCTCACTCTCTTTGAATCTTCTTTATCATGCTAGGATTAACAGGAAAAAGCAAAAAATTTCAGAATTGCACCTTGCAATGTGGAGATATTACTGTTTGTGCATTTACAATATTCATTGATTTTTGCCATTGAAAAACGTCCAGAAATGTTTGAAGCTACTGACTGAATGAAAGGAGCTGGCATCTCACTCTCTTTGAATCTTCTTTATCATGCTAGGATTAGCAGGAAAAAGCAAAAAATTTCAGAATTGCACCTTGCAATGTGGAGATATTACTGTTTGTGCATTTACAATATTCATTGATTTTTGCCATTGAAAAACATGTTTTTCATATACCAGAAATGTGTGAAGCTACTGACTGAATGAAAGGAGCTGGCATCTCACTCTCTTTGAATCTTCTTTATCATGCTAGGATTAGCAGGAAAAAGCAAAAAATTTCAGAATTGCACCTTGCAATGTGGAGATATTACTGTTTGTGCATTTACAATATTCATTGATTTTTGCCATTGAAAAACATGTTTTTCATATACCAGAAATGTTTGAAGCTACTGACTGAATGAAAGGAGCTGGCATCTCACTCTCTTTGAATCTTCTTTATCATGCTAGGATTAACAGGAAAAAGCAAAAAATTTCAGAATTGCACCTTGCAATGTGGAGATATTACTGTTTGTGCATTTACAATATTCATTGATTTTTGCCATTGAAAAACGTCCAGAAATGTTTGAAGCTACTGACTGAATGAAAGGAGCTGGCATCTCACTCTCTTTGAATCTTCTTTATCATGCTAGGATTAACAGGAAAAAGCTAAAAATTTCAGAATTGCACCTTGCAATGTGGAGATATTACTGTTTGTGCACTTACAATATTCATTGATTTTTGCCATTGAAAAACATGTTTTTCATATACCAGAAATGTTTGAAGCTACTGACTGAATGAAAGGAGCTGGCATCTCACTCTCTTTGAATCTTCTTTATCATGCTAGGATTAGCAGGAAAAAGCAAAGAATTTCAGAATTGCACCTTGCAATGTGGAGATATTACTGTTTGTGCATTTACAATATTCATTGATTTTTGCCATTGAAAAACATGTTTTTCATATACCAGAAATGTTTGAAGCTACTGACTGAATGAAAGGAGCTGGCATCTCACTCTCTTTGAATCTTCTTTATCATGCTAAGAGGAGCAGGAAAAAGCAAAAAATTTCAGAATTGCACCTTGCAATGCGGAGAAATTACTGTTTGTGCATTTACAATATTCATTGATTTTTGCCATTGAAAAACGTCCAGAAATGATTGAAGCTACTGACTGAATGAAAGGAGCTGTCATCTCACTCTCTTTGAATCTTCTTTATCATGCTAAGAGGAGCAGGAAAAAGCAAAAAATTTCAGAATTGCACCTTGCAATGCGGAGAAATTACTGTTTGTGCATTTACAATATTCATTGATTTTTGCCATTGAAAAATGTCCAGAAATGATTGAAGCTACTGACTGAATGAAAGGAGCTGGCATCTCACTCTCTTTGAATCTTCTTTATCATGCTAGGATTAGCAGGAAAAAGCAAAAAATTTCAGAATTGCACCTTGCAATGTGGAGATATTACTGTTTGTGCATTTACAATATTCATTGATTTTTGCCATTGAAAAACATGTTTTTCATATACCAGAAATGTTTGAAGCTACTGACTGAATGAAAGGAGCTGGCATCTCACTCTCTTTGAATCTTCTTTATCATGCTAGGATTAACAGGAAAAAGCAAAAAATTTCAGAATTTCACCTTGCAATGTGGAGATATTACTGTTTGTGCATTTACAATATTCATTGATTTTTGCCATTGAAAAACATGTTTTTCATATACCAGAAATGTTTGAAGCTACTGACTGAATGAAAGGAGCTGGCATCTCACTCTCTTTGAATCTTCTTTATCATGCTAGGATTTACAGGAAAAAGCAAAAAATTTCAGAATTGCACCTTGCAATGTGGAGATATTACAGTTTGTGCATTGACAATATTCATTGATTTTTGCCATTGAAAAACGTCCAGAAATGTTTGAAGCTACTGACTGAATGAAAGGAGCTGGCATCTCACTCTCTTTGAATCTTCTTTATCATGCTAGGATTAGCAGGAAAAAGCAAAAAATTTCAGAATTGCACCTTGCAATGTGGAGATATTACTGTTTGTGCATTTACAATATTCATTGATTTTTGCCATTGAAAAACATGTTTTTCATATACCAGAAATGTTTGAAGCTACTGACTGAATGAAAGGAGCTGGCATCTCACTCTCTTTGAATCTTCTTTATCATGCTAGGATTAGCAGGAAAAAGCAAAAAATTTCAGAATTGCACCTTGCAATGTGGAGATATTACTGTTTGTGCATTTACAATATTCATTGATTTTTGCCATTGAAAAACGTTTTTCATATACCAGAAATGTTTGAAGCTACTGACTGAATGAAAGGAGCTGGCATCTCACTCTCTTTGAATCTTCTTTATCATGCTAGGATTAACAGGAAAAAGCAAAAAATTTCAGAATTGCACCTTGCAATGTGGAGATATTACTGTTTGTGCATTTACAATATTCATTGATTTTTGCCATTGAAAAACGTCCAGAAATGTTTGAAGCTACTGACTGAATGAAAGGAGCTGGCATCTCACTCTCTTTGAATCTTCTTTATCATGCTAGGATTAACAGGAAAAAGCTAAAAATTTCAGAATTGCACCTTGCAATGTGGAGATATTACTGTTTGTGCATTTACAATATTCATTGATTTTTGCCATTGAAAAACATGTTTTTCATATACCAGAAATGTTTGAAGCTACTGACTGAATGAAAGGAGCTGGCATCTCACTCTCTTTGAATCTTCTTTATCATGCTAGGATTAGCAGGAAAAAGCAAAAAATTTCAGAATTGCACCTTGCAATGTGGAGATATTACTGTTTGTGCATTTACAATATTCATTGATTTTTGCCATTGAAAAACATGTGTTTTTCATATACCAGAAATGTTTGAAGCTACTGACTGAATGAAAGGAGCTGGCATCTCACTCTCTTTGAATCTTCTTTATCATGCTAGGATTAGCAGGAAAAAGCAAAAAATTTCAGAATTGCACCTTGCAATGTGGAGATATTACTGTTTGTGCATTTACAATATTCATTGATTTTTGCCATTGAAAAACATGTTTTTCATATACCAGAAATGTTTGAAGCTACTGACTGAATGAAAGGAGCTGGCATCTCACTCTCTTTGAATCTTCTTTATCATGCTAGGATTAACAGGAAAAAGCAAAAAATTTCAGAATTGCACCTTGCAATGTGGAGATATTACTGTTTGTGCATTTACAATATTCATTGATTTTTGCCATTGAAAAACATGTTTTTCATATACCAGAAATGTTTGAAGCTACTGACTGAATGAAAGGAGCTGGCATCTCACTCTCTTTGAATCTTCTTTATCATGCTAGGATTAACAGGAAAAAGCAAAAAATTTCAGAATTGCACCTTGCAATGTGGAGATATTACTGTTTGTGCATTTACAATATTCATTGATTTTTGCCATTGAAAAACGTCCAGAAATGTTTGAAGCTACTGACTGAATGAAAGGAGCTGGCATCTCACTCTCTTTGAATCTTCTTTATCATGCTAGGATTAACAGGAAAAAGCAAAAAATTTCAGAATTGCACCTTGCAATGTGGAGATATTACTGTTTGTGCATTTACAATATTCATTGATTTTTGCCATTGAAAAACGTCCAGAAATGTTTGAAGCTACTGACTGAATGAAAGGAGCTGGCATCTCACTCTCTTTGAATCTTCTTTATCATGCTAGGATTAGCAGGAAAAAGCAAAAAATTTCAGAATTGCACCTTGCAATGTGGAGATATTACTGTTTGTGCATTTACAATATTCATTGATTTTTGCCATTGAAAAACATGTTTTTCATATACCAGAAATGTTTGAAGCTACTGACTGAATGAAAGGAGCTGGCATCTCACTCTCTTTGAATCTTCTTTATCATGCTAGGATTAGCAGGAAAAAGCAAAAAATTTCAGAATTGCACCTTGCAATGTGGAGATATTACTGTTTGTGCATTTACAATATTCATTGATTTTTGCCATTGAAAAACATGTTTTTCATATACCAGAAATGTTTGAAGCTACTGACTGAATGAAAGGAGCTGGCATCTCACTCTCTTTGAATCTTCTTTATCATGCTAGGATTAACAGGAAAAAGCAAAAAATTTCAGAATTGCACCTTGCAATGTGGAGATATTACTGTTTGTGCATTTACAATATTCATTGATTTTTGCCATTGAAAAACGTCCAGAAATGTTTGAAGCTACTGACTGAATGAAAGGAGCTGGCATCTCACTCTCTTTGAATCTTCTTTATCATGCTAGGATTAACAGGAAAAAGCTAAAAATTTCAGAATTGCACCTTGCAATGTGGAGATATTACTGTTTGTGCACTTACAATATTCATTGATTTTTGCCATTGAAAAACATGTTTTTCATATACCAGAAATGTTTGAAGCTACTGACTGAATGAAAGGAGCTGGCATCTCACTCTCTTTGAATCTTCTTTATCATGCTAGGATTAGCAGGAAAAAGCAAAGAATTTCAGAATTGCACCTTGCAATGTGGAGATATTACTGTTTGTGCATTTACAATATTCATTGATTTTTGCCATTGAAAAACATGTTTTTCATATACCAGAAATGTTTGAAGCTACGGACTGAATGAAAGGAGCTGGCATCTCACTCTCTTTGAATCTTCTTTATCATGCTAAGAGGAGCAGGAAAAAGCAAAAAATTTCAGAATTGCACCTTGCAATGCGGAGAAATTACTGTTTGTGCATTTACAATATTCATTGATTTTTGCCATTGAAAAACGTCCAGAAATGATTGAAGCTACTGACTGAATGAAAGGAGCTGTCATCTCACTCTCTTTGAATCTTCTTTATCATGCTAAGAGGAGCAGGAAAAAGCAAAAAATTTCAGAATTGCACCTTGCAATGCGGAGAAATTACTGTTTGTGCATTTACAATATTCATTGATTTTTGCCATTGAAAAATGTCCAGAAATGATTGAAGCTACTGACTGAATGAAAGGAGCTGGCATCTCACTCTCTTTGAATCTTCTTTATCATGCTAGGATTAGCAGGAAAAAGCAAAAAATTTCAGAATTGCACCTTGCAATGTGGAGATATTACTGTTTGTGCATTTACAATATTCATTGATTTTTGCCATTGAAAAACATGTTTTTCATATACCAGAAATGTTTGAAGCTACTGACTGAATGAAAGGAGCTGGCATCTCACTCTCTTTGAATCTTCTTTATCATGCTAGGATTAACAGGAAAAAGCAAAAAATTTCAGAATTTCACCTTGCAATGTGGAGATATTACTGTTTGTGCATTTACAATATTCATTGATTTTTGCCATTGAAAAACATGTTTTTCATATACCAGAAATGTTTGAAGCTACTGACTGAATGAAAGGAGCTGGCATCTCACTCTCTTTGAATCTTCTTTATCATGCTAGGATTAACAGGAAAAAGCAAAAAATTTCAGAATTGCACCTTGCAATGTGGAGATATTACTGTTTGTGCATTTACAATATTCATTGATTTTTGCCATTGAAAAACGTCCAGAAATGTTTGAAGCTACTGACTGAATGAAAGGAGCTGGCATCTCACTCTCTTTGAATCTTCTTTATCATGCTAGGATTAGCAGGAAAAAGCAAAAAATTTCAGAATTGCACCTTGCAATGTGGAGATATTACTGTTTGTGCATTTACAATATTCATTGATTTTTGCCATTGAAAAACATGTTTTTCATATACCAGAAATGTTTGAAGCTACTGACTGAATGAAAGGAGCTGGCATCTCACTCTCTTTGAATCTTCTTTATCATGCTAGGATTAGCAGGAAAAAGCAAAAAATTTCAGAATTGCACCTTGCAATGTGGAGATATTACTGTTTGTGCATTTACAATATTCATTGATTTTTGCCATTGAAAAACGTTTTTCATATACCAGAAATGTTTGAAGCTACTGACTGAATGAAAGGAGCTGGCATCTCACTCTCTTTGAATCTTCTTTATCA
The DNA here is from genome assembly GCF_046119375.1 of Phyllobates terribilis. Lineage (NCBI taxonomy): Eukaryota > Metazoa > Chordata > Amphibia > Anura > Dendrobatidae > Phyllobates > Phyllobates terribilis. Next base: position 18,507 of record NW_027364180.1, read on the forward strand.
TGCTAGGATTAACAGGAAAAAGCAAAAAATTTCAGAATTGCACCTTGCAATGTGGAGATATTACTGTTTGTGCATTTACAATATTCATTGATTTTTGCCATTGAAAAACGTCCAGAAATGTTTGAAGCTACTGACTGAATGAAAGGAGCTGGCATCTCACTCTCTTTGAATCTACTTTATCATGCTAGGATTAACAGGAAAAAGCTAAAAATTTCAGAATTGCACCTTGCAATGTGGAGATATTACTGTTTGTGCATTTACAATATTCATTGATTTTTGCCATTGAAAAACATGTTTTTCATATACCAGAAATGTTTGAAGCTACTGACTGAATGAAAGGAGCTGGCATCTCACTCTCTTTGAATCTTCTTTATCATGCTAGGATTAGCAGGAAAAAGCAAAAAATTTCAGAATTGCACCTTGCAATGTGGAGATATTACTGTTTGTGCATTTACAATATTCATTGATTTTTGCCATTGAAAAACATGTGTTTTTCATATACCAGAAATGTTTGAAGCTACTGACTGAATGAAAGGAGCTGGCATCTCACTCTCTTTGAATCTTCTTTATCATGCTAGGATTAGCAGGAAAAAGCAAAAAATTTCAGAATTGCACCTTGCAATGTGGAGATATTACTGTTTGTGCATTTACAATATTCATTGATTTTTGCCATTGAAAAACATGTTTTTCATATACCAGAAATGTTTGAAGCTACTGACTGAATGAAAGGAGCTGGCATCTCACTCTCTTTGAATCTTCTTTATCATGCTAGGATTAACAGGAAAAAGCAAAAAATTTCAGAATTGCACCTTGCAATGTGGAGATATTACTGTTTGTGCATTTACAATATTCATTGATTTTTGCCATTGAAAAACGTCCAGAAATGTTTGAAGCTACTGACTGAATGAAAGGAGCTGGCATCTCACTCTCTTTGAATCTTCTTTATCATGCTAGGATTAGCAGGAAAAAGCAAAAAATTTCAGAATTGCACCTTGCAATGTGGAGATATTACTGTTTGTGCATTTACAATATTCATTGATTTTTGCCATTGAAAAACATGTTTTTCATATACCAGAAATGTTTGAAGCTACTGACTGAATGAAAGGAGCTGGCATGTCACTCTCTTTGAATCTTCTTTATCATGCTAGGATTAACAGGAAAAAGCAAAAAATTTCAGAATTGCACCTTGCAATGTGGAGATATTACTGTTTGTGCATTTACAATATTCATTGATTTTTGCCATTGAAAAACATGTTTTTCATATACCAGAAATGTTTGAAGCTACTGACTGAATGAAAGGAGCTGGCATCTCACTCTCTTTGAATCTTCTTTATCATGCTAGGATTAACAGGAAAAAGCAAAAAATTTCAGAATTGCACCTTGCAATGTGGAGATATTACTGTTTGTGCATTTACAATATTCATTGATTTTTGCCATTGAAAAACGTCCAGAAATGTTTGAAGCTACTGACTGAATGAAAGGAGCTGGCATCTCACTCTCTTTGAATCTTCTTTATCATGCTAGGATTAGCAGGAAAAAGCAAAAAATTTCAGAATTGCACCTTGCAATGTGGAGATATTACTGTTTGTGCATTTACAATATTCATTGATTTTTGCCATTGAAAAACATGTTTTTCATATACCAGAAATGTTTGAAGCTACTGACTGAATGAAAGGAGCTGGCATCTCACTCTCTTTGAATCTTCTTTATCATGCTAGGATTAGCAGGAAAAAGCAAAAAATTTCAGAATTGCACCTTGCAATGTGGAGATATTACTGTTTGTGCATTTACAATATTCATTGATTTTTGCCATTGAAAAACGTTTTTCATATACCAGAAATGTTTGAAGCTACTGACTGAATGAAAGGAGCTGGCATCTCACTCTCTTTGAATCTTCTTTATCATGCTAGGATTAACAGGAAAAAGCAAAAAATTTCAGAATTGCACCTTGCAATGTGGAGATATTACTGTTTGTGCATTTACAATATTCATTGATTTTTGCCATTGAAAAACATCCAGAAATGTTTGAAGCTACTGACTGAATGAAAGGAGCTGGCATCTCACTCTCTTTGAATCTTCTTTATCATGCTAGGATTAGCAGGAAAAAGCAAAAAATTTCAGAATTGCACCTTGCAATGTGGAGATATTACTGTTTGTGCATTTACAATATTCATTGATTTTTGCCATTGAAAAACATGTTTTTCATATACCAGAAATGTTTGAAGCTACAGACTGAATGAAAGGAGCTGGCATCTCACTCTCTTTGAATCTTCTTTATCATGCTAGGATTAGCAGGAAAAAGCAAAAAATTTCAGAATTGCACCTTGCAATGTGGAGATATTACTGTTTGTGCATTTACAATATTCATTGATTTTTGCCATTGAAAAACGTTTTTCATATACCAGAAATGTTTGAAGCTACTGACTGAATGAAAGGAGCTGGCATCTCACTCTCTTTGAATCTTCTTTATCATGCTAGGATTAACAGGAAAAAGCAAAAAATTTCAGAATTGCACCTTGCAATGTGGAGATATTACTGTTTGTGCATTTACAATATTCATTGATTTTTGCCATTGAAAAACGTCCAGAAATGTTTGAAGCTACTGACTGAATGAAAGGAGCTGGCATCTCACTCTCTTTGAATCTTCTTTATCATGCTAGGATTAACAGGAAAAAGCTAAAAATTTCAGAATTGCACCTTGCAATGTGGAGATATTACTGTTTGTGCATTTACAATATTCATTGATTTTTGCCATTGAAAAACATGTTTTTCATATACCAGAAATGTTTGAAGCTACTGACTGAATGAAAGGAGCTGGCATCTCACTCTCTTTGAATCTTCTTTATCATGCTAGGATTAGCAGGAAAAAGCAAAAAATTTCAGAATTGCACCTTGCAATGTGGAGATATTACTGTTTGTGCATTTACAATATTCATTGATTTTTGCCATTGAAAAACATGTGTTTTTCATATACCAGAAATGTTTGAAGCTACTGACTGAATGAAAGGAGCTGGCATCTCACTCTCTTTGAATCTTCTTTATCATGCTAGGATTAGCAGGAAAAAGCAAAAAATTTCAGAATTGCACCTTGCAATGTGGAGATATTACTGTTTGTGCATTTACAATATTCATTGATTTTTGCCATTGAAAAACATGTTTTTCATATACCAGAAATGTTTGAAGCTACTGACTGAATGAAAGGAGCTGGCATCTCACTCTCTTTGAATCTTCTTTATCATGCTAGGATTAACAGGAAAAAGCAAAAAATTTCAGAATTGCACCTTGCAATGTGGAGATATTACTGTTTGTGCATTTACAATATTCATTGATTTTTGCCATTGAAAAACGTCCAGAAATGTTTGAAGCTACTGACTGAATGAAAGGAGCTGGCATCTCACTCTCTTTGAATCTTCTTTATCATGCTAGGATTAGCAGGAAAAAGCAAAAAATTTCAGAATTGCACCTTGCAATGTGGAGATATTACTGTTTGTGCATTTACAATATTCATTGATTTTTGCCATTGAAAAACATGTTTTTCATATACCAGAAATGTTTGAAGCTACTGACTGAATGAAAGGAGCTGGCATGTCACTCTCTTTGAATCTTCTTTATCATGCTAGGATTAACAGGAAAAAGCAAAAAATTTCAGAATTGCACCTTGCAATGTGGAGATATTACTGTTTGTGCATTTACAATATTCATTGATTTTTGCCATTGAAAAACATGTTTTTCATATACCAGAAATGTTTGAAGCTACTGACTGAATGAAAGGAGCTGGCATCTCACTCTCTTTGAATCTTCTTTATCATGCTAGGATTAACAGGAAAAAGCAAAAAATTTCAGAATTGCACCTTGCAATGTGGAGATATTACTGTTTGTGCATTTACAATATTCATTGATTTTTGCCATTGAAAAACGTCCAGAAATGTTTGAAGCTACTGACTGAATGAAAGGAGCTGGCATCTCACTCTCTTTGAATCTTCTTTATCATGCTAGGATTAGCAGGAAAAAGCAAAAAATTTCAGAATTGCACCTTGCAATGTGGAGATATTACTGTTTGTGCATTTACAATATTCATTGATTTTTGCCATTGAAAAACGTTTTTCATATACCAGAAATGTTTGAAGCTACTGACTGAATGAAAGGAGCTGGCATCTCACTCTCTTTGAATCTTCTTTATCATGCTAGGATTAACAGGAAAAAGCAAAAAATTTCAGAATTGCACCTTGCAATGTGGAGATATTACTGTTTGTGCATTTACAATATTCATTGATTTTTGCCATTGAAAAACATCCAGAAATGTTTGAAGCTACTGACTGAATGAAAGGAGCTGGCATCTCACTCTCTTTGAATCTTCTTTATCATGCTAGGATTAGCAGGAAAAAGCAAAAAATTTCAGAATTGCACCTTGCAATGTGGAGATATTACTGTTTGTGCATTTACAATATTCATTGATTTTTGCCATTGAAAAACATGTTTTTCATATACCAGAAATGTTTGAAGCTACAGACTGAATGAAAGGAGCTGGCATCTCACTCTCTTTGAATCTTCTTTATCATGCTAGGATTAGCAGGAAAAAGCAAAAAATTTCAGAATTGCACCTTGCAATGTGGAGATATTACTGTTTGTGCATTTACAATATTCATTGATTTTTGCCATTGAAAAACATGTTTTTCATATACCAGAAATGTTTGAAGCTACTGACTGAATGAAAGGAGCTGGCATCTCACTCTCTTTGAATCTTCTTTATCATGCTAGGATTAACAGGAAAAAGCAAAAAATTTCAGAATTGCACCTTGCAATGTGGAGATATTACTGTTTGTGCATTTACAATATTCATTGATTTTTGCCATTGAAAAACGTCCAGAAATGTTTGAAGCTACTGACTGAATGAAAGGAGCTGGCATCTCACTCTCTTTGAATCTTCTTTATCATGCTAGGATTAGCAGGAAAAAGCAAAAAATTTCAGAATTGCACCTTGCAATGTGGAGATATTACTGTTTGTGCATTTACAATATTCATTGATTTTTGCCATTGAAAAACATGTTTTTCATATACCAGAAATGTTTGAAGCTACTGACTGAATGAAAGGAGCTGGCATCTCACTCTCTTTGAATCTTCTTTATCATGCTAGGATTAGCAGGAAAAAGCAAAAAATTTCAGAATTGCACCTTGCAATGTGGAGATATTACTGTTTGTGCATTTACAATATTCATTGATTTTTGCCATTGAAAAACGTTTTTCATATACCAGAAATGTTTGAAGCTACTGACTGAATGAAAGGAGCTGGCATCTCACTCTCTTTGAATCTTCTTTATCATGCTAGGATTAACAGGAAAAAGCAAAAAATTTCAGAATTGCACCTTGCAATGTGGAGATATTACTGTTTGTGCATTTACAATATTCATTGATTTTTGCCATTGAAAAACATCCAGAAATGTTTGAAGCTACTGACTGAATGAAAGGAGCTGGCATCTCACTCTCTTTGAATCTTCTTTATCATGCTAGGATTAGCAGGAAAAAGCAAAAAATTTCAGAATTGCACCTTGCAATGTGGAGATATTACTGTTTGTGCATTTACAATATTCATTGATTTTTGCCATTGAAAAACATGTTTTTCATATACCAGAAATGTTTGAAGCTACAGACTGAATGAAAGGAGCTGGCATCTCACTCTCTTTGAATCTTCTTTATCATGCTAGGATTAGCAGGAAAAAGCAAAAAATTTCAGAATTGCACCTTGCAATGTGGAGATATTACTGTTTGTGCATTTACAATATTCATTGATTTTTGCCATTGAAAAACGTTTTTCATATACCAGAAATGTTTGAAGCTACTGACTGAATGAAAGGAGCTGGCATCTCACTCTCTTTGAATCTTCTTTATCATGCTAGGATTAACAGGAAAAAGCAAAAAATTTCAGAATTGCACCTTGCAATGTGGAGATATTACTGTTTGTGCATTTACAATATTCATTGATTTTTGCCATTGAAAAACGTCCAGAAATGTTTGAAGCTACTGACTGAATGAAAGGAGCTGGCATCTCACTCTCTTTGAATCTTCTTTATCATGCTAGGATTAACAGGAAAAAGCTAAAAATTTCAGAATTGCACCTTGCAATGTGGAGATATTACTGTTTGTGCATTTACAATATTCATTGATTTTTGCCATTGAAAAACATGTTTTTCATATACCAGAAATGTTTGAAGCTACTGACTGAATGAAAGGAGCTGGCATCTCACTCTCTTTGAATCTTCTTTATCATGCCAGGAAAAAGCAAAAAATTTCAGAATTGCACCTTGCAATGTGGAGATATTACTGTTTGTGCATTTACAATATTCATTGATTTTTGCCATTGAAAAACATGTGTTTTTCACATACCAGAAATGTTTGAAGCTACTGACTGAATGAAAGGAGCTGGCATCTCACTCTCTTTGAATCTTCTTTATCATGCTAGGATTAGCAGGAAAAAGCAAAAAATTTCAGAATTGCACCTTGCAATGTGGAGATATTACTGTTTGTGCATTTACAATATTCATTGATTTTTGCCATTGAAAAACATGTTTTTCATATACCAGAAATGTTTGAAGCTACTGACTGAATGAAAGGAGCTGGCAACTCACTCTCTTTGAATCTTCTTTTCATGCTAGGATTGACAGGAAAAAGCAAAAAATTTCAGAATTGCACCTTGCAATGTGGAGATATTACTGTTTGTGCATTTACAATATTCATTGATTTTTGCCATTGAAAAACGTCCAGAAATGTTTGAAGCTACTGACTGAATGAAAGGAGCTGGCATCTCACTCTCTTTGAATCTTCTTTATCATGCTAGGATTAGCAGGAAAAAGCAAAAAATTTCAGAATTGCACCTTGCAATGTGGAGATATTACTGTTTGTGCATTTACAATATTCATTGATTTTTGCCATTGAAAAACATGTTTTTCATATACCAGAAATGTTTGAAGCTACTGACTGAATGAAAGGAGCTGGCATGTCACTCTCTTTGAATCTTCTTTATCATGCTAGGATTAACAGGAAAAAGCAAAAAATTTCAGAATTGCACCTTGCAATGTGGAGATATTACTGTTTGTGCATTTACAATATTCATTGATTTTTGCCATTGAAAAACATGTTTTTCATATACCAGAAATGTTTGAAGCTACTGACTGAATGAAAGGAGCTGGCATCTCACTCTCTTTGAATCTTCTTTATCATGCTAGGATTAACAGGAAAAAGCAAACAATTTCAGAATTGCACCTTGCAATGTGGAGATATTACTGTTTGTGCATTTACAATATTCATTGATTTTTGCCATTGAAAAACGTCCAGAAATGTTTGAAGCTACTGACTGAATGAAAGGAGCTGGCATCTCACTCTCTTTGAATCTTCTTTATCATGCTAGGATTAGCAGGAAAAAGCAAAAAATTTCAGAATTGCACCTTGCAATGTGGAGATATTACTGTTTGTGCATTTAAAATATTCATTGATTTTTGCCATTGAAAAACATGTTTTTCATATACCAGAAATGTTTGAAGCTACTGACTGAATGAAAGGAGCTGGCATCTCACTCTCTTTGAATCTTCTTTATCATGCTAGGATTAACAGGAAAAAGCAAAAAATTTCAGAATTGCACCTTGCAATGTGGAGATATTACTGTTTGTGCATTTACAATATTCATTGATTTTTGCCATTGAAAAACATGTTTTTCATATACCAGAAATGTTTGAAGCTACTGACTGAATGAAAGGAGCTGGCATCTCACTCTCTTTGAATCTTCTTTATCATGCTAGGATTAACAGGAAAAAGCAAAAAATTTCAGAATTGCACCTTGCAATGTGGAGATATTACTGTTTGTGCATTTACAATATTCATTGATTTTTGCCATTGAAAAACGTCCAGAAATGTTTGAAGCTACTGACTGAATGAAAGGAGCTGGCATCTCACTCTCTTTGAATCTTCTTTATCATGCTAGGATTAACAGGAAAAAGCAAAAAATTTCAGAATTGCACCTTGCAATGTGGAGATATTACTGTTTGTGCATTTACAATATTCATTGATTTTTGCCATTGAAAAACGTCCAGAAATGTTTGAAGCTACTGACTGAATGAAAGGAGCTGGCATCTCACTCTCTTTGAATCTTCTTTATCATGCTAGGATTAGCAGGAAAAAGCAAAAAATTTCAGAATTGCACCTTGCAATGTGGAGATATTACTGTTTGTGCATTTACAATATTCATTGATTTTTGCCATTGAAAAACATGTTTGTCATATACCAGAAATGTTTGAAGCTACTGACTGAATGAAAGGAGCTGGCATCTCACTCTCTTTGAATCTTCTTTATCATGCTAGGATTAGCAGGAAAAAGCAAAAAATTTCAGAATTGCACCTTGCAATGTGGAGATATTACTGTTTGTGCATTTACAATATTCATTGATTTTTGCCATTGAAAAACATGTTTTTCATATACCAGAAATGTTTGAAGCTACTGACTGAATGAAAGGAGCTGGCATCTCACTCTCTTTGAATCTTCTTTATCATGCTAGGATTAACAGGAAAAAGCAAAAAATTTCAGAATTGCACCTTGCAATGTGGAGATATTACTGTTTGTGCATTTACAATATTCATTGATTTTTGCCATTGAAAAACGTCCAGAAATGTTTGAAGCTACTGACTGAATGAAAGGAGCTGGCATCTCACTCTCTTTGAATCTTCTTTATCATGCTAGGATTAACAGGAAAAAGCTAAAAATTTCAGAACTGCACCTTGCAATGTGGAGATATTACTGTTTGTGCATTTACAATATTCATTGATTTTTGCCATTGAAAAACATGTTTTTCATATACCAGAAATGTTTGAAGCTACTGACTGAATGAAAGGAGCTGGCATCTCACATTCTTTGAATCTTCTTTATCATGCTAGGATTAGCAGGAAAAAGCAAAGAATTTCAGAATTGCACCTTGCAATGTGGAGATATTACTGTTTGTGCATTTACAATATTCATTGATTTTTGCCATTGAAAAACATGTTTTTCATATACCAGAAATGTTTGAAGCTACTGACTGAATGAAAGGAGCTGGCATTTCACTCTCTTTGAATCTTCTTTATCATGCTAGGATTAGCAGGAAAAAGCAAAAAATTTCAGAATTGCACCTTGCAATGTGGAGATATTACTGTTTGTGCATTTACAATATTCATTGATTTTTGCCATTGAAAAACATGTTTTTCATATACCAGAAATGTTTGAAGCTACTGACTGAATGAAAGGAGCTGGCATCTCACTCTCTTTGAATCTTCTTTATCATGCTAGGATTAACAGGAAAAAGCAAAAAATTTCAGAATTGCACCTTGCAATGTGGAGATATTACTGTTTGTGCATTTACAATATTCATTGATTTTTGCCATTGAAAAACGTCCAGAAATGTTTGAAGCTACTGACTGAATGAAAGGAGCTGGCATCTCACTCTCTTTGAATCTTCTTTATCATGCTAGGATTAGCAGGAAAAAGCAAAAAATTTCAGAATTGCACCTTGCAATGTGGAGATATTACTGTTTGTGCATTTACAATATTCATTGATTTTTGCCATTGAAAAACATGTTTTTCATATACCAGAAATGTTTGAAGCTACAGACTGAATGAAAGGAGCTGGCATCTCACTCTCTTTGAATCTTCTTTATCATGCTAGGATTAGCAGGAAAAAGCAAAAAATTTCAGAATTGCACCTTGCAATGTGGAGATATTACTGTTTGTGCATTTACAATATTCATTGATTTTTGCCATTGAAAAACATGTTTTTCATATACCAGAAATGTTTGAAGCTACTGACTGAATGAAAGGAGCTGGCATCTCACTCTCTTTGAATCTTCTTTATCATGCTAGGATTAACAGGAAAAAGCAAAAAATTTCAGAATTGCACCTTGCAATGTGGAGATATTACTGTTTGTGCATTTACAATATTCATTGATTTTTGCCATTGAAAAACGTCCAGAAATGTTTGAAGCTACTGACTGAATGAAAGGAGCTGGCATCTCACTCTCTTTGAATCTTCTTTATCATGCTAGGATTAACAGGAAAAAGCTAAAAATTTCAGAACTGCACCTTGCAATGTGGAGATATTACTGTTTGTGCATTTACAATATTCATTGATTTTTGCCATTGAAAAACATGTTTTTCATATACCAGAAATGTTTGAAGCTACTGACTGAATGAAAGGAGCTGGCATCTCACATTCTTTGAATCTTCTTTATCATGCTAGGATTAGCAGGAAAAAGCAAAGAATTTCAGAATTGCACCTTGCAATGTGGAGATATTACTGTTTGTGCATTTACAATATTCATTGATTTTTGCCATTGAAAAACATGTTTTTCATATACCAGAAATGTTTGAAGCTACTGACTGAATGAAAGGAGCTGGCATCTCACTCTCTTTGAATCTTCTTTATCATGCTAGGATTAGCAGGAAAAAGCAAAAAATTTCAGAATTGCACCTTGCAATGTGGAGATATTACTGTTTGTGCATTTACAATATTCATTGATTTTTGCCATTGAAAAACATGTTTTTCATATACCAGAAATGTTTGAAGCTACTGACTGAATGAAAGGAGCTGGCATCTCACTCTCTTTGAATCTTCTTTATCATGCTAGGATTAACAGGAAAAAGCAAAAAATTTCAGAATTGCACCTTGCAATGTGGAGATATTACTGTTTGTGCATTTACAATATTCATTGATTTTTGCCATTGAAAAACGTCCAGAAATGTTTGAAGCTACTGACTGAATGAAAGGAGCTGGCATCTCACTCTCTTTGAATCTTCTTTATCATGCTAGGATTAGCAGGAAAAAGCAAAAAATTTCAGAATTGCACCTTGCAATGTGGAGATATTACTGTTTGTGCATTTACAATATTCATTGATTTTTGCCATTGAAAAACATGTTTTTCATATACCAGAAATGTTTGAAGCTACAGACTGAATGAAAGGAGCTGGCATCTCACTCTCTTTGAATCTTCTTTATCATGCTAGGATTAGCAGGAAAAAGCAAAAAATTTCAGAATTGCACCTTGCAATGTGGAGATATTACTGTTTGTGCATTTACAATATTCATTGATTTTTGCCATTGAAAAACGTTTTTCATATACCAGAAATGTTTGAAGCTACTGACTGAATGAAAGGAGCTGGCATCTCACTCTCTTTGAATCTTCTTTATCATGCTAGGATTAACAGGAAAAAGCAAAAAATTTCGGAATTGCACCTTGCAATGTGGAGATATTACTGTTTGTGCATTTACAATATTCATTGATTTTTGCCATTGAAAAACGTCCAGAAATGTTTGAAGCTACTGACTGAATGAAAGGAGCTGGCATCTCACTCTCTTTGAATCTTCTTTATCATGCTAGGATTAACAGGAAAAAGCTAAAAATTTCAGAATTGCACCTTGCAATGTGGAGATATTACTGTTTGTGCATTTACAATATTCATTGATTTTTGCCATTGAAAAACATGTTTTTCATATACCAGAAATGTTTGAAGCTACTGACTGAATGAAAGGAGCTGGCATCTCACTCTCTTTGAATCTTCTTTATCATGCCAGGAAAAAGCAAAAAATTTCAGAATTGCACCTTGCAATGTGGAGATATTACTGTTTGTGCATTTACAATATTCATTGATTTTTGCCATTGAAAAACATGTGTTTTTCACATACCAGAAATGTTTGAAGCTACTGACTGAATGAAAGGAGCTGGCATCTCACTCTCTTTGAATCTTCTTTATCATGCTAGGATTAGCAGGAAAAAGCAAAAAATTTCAGAATTGCACCTTGCAATGTGGAGATATTACTGTTTGTGCATTTACAATATTCATTGATTTTTGCCATTGAAAAACATGTTTTTCATATACCAGAAATGTTTGAAGCTACTGACTGAATGAAAGGAGCTGGCAACTCACTCTCTTTGAATCTTCTTTTCATGCTAGGATTGACAGGAAAAAGCAAAAAATTTCAGAATTGCACCTTGCAATGTGGAGATATTACTGTTTGTGCATTTACAATATTCATTGATTTTTGCCATTGAAAAACGTCCAGAAATGTTTGAAGCTACTGACTGAATGAAAGGAGCTGGCATCTCACTCTCTTTGAATCTTCTTTATCATGCTAGGATTAGCAGGAAAAAGCAAAAAATTTCAGAATTGCACCTTGCAATGTGGAGATATTACTGTTTGTGCATTTACAATATTCATTGATTTTTGCCATTGAAAAACATGTTTTTCATATACCAGAAATGTTTGAAGCTACTGACTGAATGAAAGGAGCTGGCATGTCACTCTCTTTGAATCTTCTTTATCATGCTAGGATTAACAGGAAAAAGCAAAAAATTTCAGAATTGCACCTTGCAATGTGGAGATATTACTGTTTGTGCATTTACAATATTCATTGATTTTTGCCATTGAAAAACATGTTTTTCATATACCAGAAATGTTTGAAGCTACTGACTGAATGAAAGGAGCTGGCATCTCACTCTCTTTGAATCTTCTTTATCATGCTAGGATTAACAGGAAAAAGCAAACAATTTCAGAATTGCACCTTGCAATGTGGAGATATTACTGTTTGTGCATTTACAATATTCATTGATTTTTGCCATTGAAAAACGTCCAGAAATGTTTGAAGCTACTGACTGAATGAAAGGAGCTGGCATCTCACTCTCTTTGAATCTTCTTTATCATGCTAGGATTAGCAGGAAAAAGCAAAAAATTTCAGAATTGCACCTTGCAATGTGGAGATATTACTGTTTGTGCATTTAAAATATTCATTGATTTTTGCCATTGAAAAACATGTTTTTCATATACCAGAAATGTTTGAAGCTACTGACTGAATGAAAGGAGCTGGCATCTCACTCTCTTTGAATCTTCTTTATCATGCTAGGATTAACAGGAAAAAGCAAAAAATTTCAGAATTGCACCTTGCAATGTGGAGATATTACTGTTTGTGCATTTACAATATTCATTGATTTTTGCCATTGAAAAACATGTTTTTCATATACCAGAAATGTTTGAAGCTACTGACTGAATGAAAGGAGCTGGCATCTCACTCTCTTTGAATCTTCTTTATCATGCTAGGATTAACAGGAAAAAGCAAAAAATTTCAGAATTGCACCTTGCAATGTGGAGATATTACTGTTTGTGCATTTACAATATTCATTGATTTTTGCCATTGAAAAACGTCCAGAAATGTTTGAAGCTACTGACTGAATGAAAGGAGCTGGCATCTCACTCTCTTTGAATCTTCTTTATCATGCTAGGATTAACAGGAAAAAGCAAAAAATTTCAGAATTGCACCTTGCAATGTGGAGATATTACTGTTTGTGCATTTACAATATTCATTGATTTTTGCCATTGAAAAACGTCCAGAAATGTTTGAAGCTACTGACTGAATGAAAGGAGCTGGCATCTCACTCTCTTTGAATCTTCTTTATCATGCTAGGATTAGCAGGAAAAAGCAAAAAATTTCAGAATTGCACCTTGCAATGTGGAGATATTACTGTTTGTGCATTTACAATATTCATTGATTTTTGCCATTGAAAAACATGTTTGTCATATACCAGAAATGTTTGAAGCTACTGACTGAATGAAAGGAGCTGGCATCTCACTCTCTTTGAATCTTCTTTATCATGCTAGGATTAGCAGGAAAAAGCAAAAAATTTCAGAATTGCACCTTGCAATGTGGAGATATTACTGTTTGTGCATTTACAATATTCATTGATTTTTCCATTGAAAAACATGTTTTTCATATACCAGAAATGTTTGAAGCTACTGACTGAATGAAAGGAGCTGGCATCTCACTCTCTTTGAATCTTCTTTATCATGCTAGGATTAACAGGAAAAAGCAAACAATTTCAGAATTGCACCTTGCAATGTGGAGATATTACTGTTTGTGCATTTACAATATTCATTGATTTTTGCCATTGAAAAACGTCCAGAAATGTTTGAAGCTACTGACTGAATGAAAGGAGCTGGCATCTCACTCTCTTTGAATCTTCTTTATCATGCTAGGATTAGCAGGAAAAAGCAAAAAATTTCAGAATTGCACCTTGCAATGTGGAGATATTACTGTTTGTGCATTTACAATATTCATTGATTTTTGCCATTGAAAAACATGTTTTTCATATACCAGAAATGTTTGAAGCTACTGACTGAATGAAAGGAGCTGGCATCTCACTCTCTTTGAATCTTCTTTATCATGCTAGGATTAGCAGGAAAAAGCAAAGAATTTCAGAATTGCACCTTGCAATGTGGAGATATTACTGTTTGTGCATTTACAATATTCATTGATTTTTGCCATTGAAAAACATGTTTTTCATATACCAGAAATGTTTGAAGCTACTGACTGAATGAAAGGAGCTGGCATCTCACTCTCTTTGAATCTTCTTTATCATGCTAGGATTAGCAGGAAAAAGCAAAAAATTTCAGAATTGCACCTTGCAATGTGGAGATATTACTGTTTGTGCATTTACAATATTCATTGATTTTTGCCATTGAAAAACATGTTTTTCATATACCAGAAATGTTTGAAGCTACTGACTGAATGAAAGGAGCTGGCATCTCACTCTCTTTGAATCTTCTTTATCATGCTAGGATTAACAGGAAAAAGCAAAAAATTTCAGAATTGCACCTTGCAATGTGGAGATATTACTGTTTGTGCATTTACAATATTCATTGATTTTTGCCATTGAAAAACGTCCAGAAATGTTTGAAGCTACTGACTGAATGAAAGGAGCTGGCATCTCACTCTCTTTGAATTTTCTTTATCATGCTAGGATTAGCAGGAAAAAGAAAAAAATTTCAGAATTGCACCTTGCAATGTGGAGATATTACTGTTTGTGCATTTACAATATTCATTGATTTTTGCCATTGAAAAACATGTTTTTCATATACCAGAAATGTTTGAAGCTACTGACTGAATGAAAGGAGCTGGCATCTCACTCTCTTTGAATCTTCTTTATCATGCTAGGATTAGCAGGAAAAAGCAAAAAATTTCAGATTTGCACCTTGCAATGTGGAGATATTACTGTTTGTGCATTTACAATATTCATTGATTTTTGCCATTGAAAAACATGTTTTTCATATACCAGAAATGTTTGAAGCTACTGACTGAATGAAAGGAGCTGGCATCTCACTCTCTTTGAATCTTCTTTATCATGCTAGGATTAACAGGAAAAAGCAAAAAATTTCAGAATT
Source organism: Phyllobates terribilis (assembly GCF_046119375.1). Classification (NCBI taxonomy): domain Eukaryota; kingdom Metazoa; phylum Chordata; class Amphibia; order Anura; family Dendrobatidae; genus Phyllobates; species Phyllobates terribilis. The sequence goes on from NW_027364180.1 coordinate 33,729, forward strand.
GCACCTTGCAATGTGGAGATATTACTGTTTGTGCATTTACAATATTCATTGATTTTTGCCATTGAAAAACGTCCAGAAATGTTTGAAGCTACTGACTGAATGAAAGGAGCTGGCATCTCACTCTCTTTGAATCTTCTTTATCATGCTAGGATTAGCAGGAAAAAGCAAAAAATTTCAGAATTGCACCTTGCAATGTGGAGATATTACTGTTTGTGCATTTACAATATTCATTGATTTTTGCCATTGAAAAACATGTTTTTCATATACCAGAAATGTTTGAAGCTACTGACTGAATGAAAGGAGCTGGCATCTCACTCTCTTTGAATCTTCTTTATCATGCTAGGATTAGCAGGAAAAAGCAAAGAATTTCAGAATTGCACCTTGCAATGTGGAGATATTACTGTTTGTGCATTTACAATATTCATTGATTTTTGCCATTGAAAAACATGTTTTTCATATACCAGAAATGTTTGAAGCTACTGACTGAATGAAAGGAGCTGGCATCTCACTCTCTTTGAATCTTCTTTATCATGCTAGGATTAGCAGGAAAAAGCAAAAAATTTCAGAATTGCACCTTGCAATGTGGAGATATTACTGTTTGTGCATTTACAATATTCATTGATTTTTGCCATTGAAAAACATGTTTTTCATATACCAGAAATGTTTGAAGCTACTGACTGAATGAAAGGAGCTGGCATCTCACTCTCTTTGAATCTTCTTTATCATGCTAGGATTAACAGGAAAAAGCAAAAAATTTCAGAATTGCACCTTGCAATGTGGAGATATTACTGTTTGTGCATTTACAATATTCATTGATTTTTGCCATTGAAAAACGTCCAGAAATGTTTGAAGCTACTGACTGAATGAAAGGAGCTGGCATCTCACTCTCTTTGAATTTTCTTTATCATGCTAGGATTAGCAGGAAAAAGAAAAAAATTTCAGAATTGCACCTTGCAATGTGGAGATATTACTGTTTGTGCATTTACAATATTCATTGATTTTTGCCATTGAAAAACATGTTTTTCATATACCAGAAATGTTTGAAGCTACTGACTGAATGAAAGGAGCTGGCATCTCACTCTCTTTGAATCTTCTTTATCATGCTAGGATTAGCAGGAAAAAGCAAAAAATTTCAGAATTGCACCTTGCAATGTGGAGATATTACTGTTTGTGCATTTACAATATTCATTGATTTTTGCCATTGAAAAACATGTTTTTCATATACCAGAAATGTTTGAAGCTACTGACTGAATGAAAGGAGCTGGCATCTCACTCTCTTTGAATCTTCTTTATCATGCTAGGATTAACAGGAAAAAGCAAAAAATTTCAGAATTGCACCTTGCAATGTGGAGATATTACTGTTTGTGCATTTACAATATTCATTGATTTTTGCCATTGAAAAACGTCCAGAAATGTTTGAAGCTACTGACTGAATGAAAGGAGCTGGCATCTCACTCTCTTTGAATCTTCTTTATCATGCTAGGATTAGCAGGAAAAAGCAAAAAATTTCAGAATTGCACCTTGCAATGTGGAGATATTACTGTTTGTGCATTTACAATATTCATTGATTTTTGCCATTGAAAAACATGTTTTTCATATACCAGAAATGTTTGAAGCTACTGACTGAATGAAAGGAGCTGGCATCTCACTCTCTTTGAATCTTCTTTATCATGCTAGGATTAGCAGGAAAAAGCAAAGAATTTCAGAATTGCACCTTGCAATGTGGAGATATTACTGTTTGTGCATTTACAATATTCATTGATTTTTGCCATTGAAAAACATGTTTTTCATATACCAGAAATGTTTGAAGCTACTGACTGAATGAAAGGAGCTGGCATCTCACTCTCTTTGAATCTTCTTTATCATGCTAGGATTAGCAGGAAAAAGCAAAAAATTTCAGAATTGCACCTTGCAATGTGGAGATATTACTGTTTGTGCATTTACAATATTCATTGATTTTTGCCATTGAAAAACATGTTTTTCATATACCAGAAATGTTTGAAGCTACTGACTGAATGAAAGGAGCTGGCATCTCACTCTCTTTGAATCTTCTTTATCATGCTAGGATTAACAGGAAAAAGCAAAAAATTTCAGAATTGCACCTTGCAATGTGGAGATATTACTGTTTGTGCATTTACAATATTCATTGATTTTTGCCATTGAAAAACGTCCAGAAATGTTTGAAGCTACTGACTGAATGAAAGGAGCTGGCATCTCACTCTCTTTGAATCTTCTTTATCATGCTAGGATTAACAGGAAAAAGCAAAAAATTTCAGAATTGCACCTTGCAATGTGGAGATATTACTGTTTGTGCATTTACAATATTCATTGATTTTTGCCATTGAAAAACGTCCAGAAATGTTTGAAGCTACTGACTGAATGAAAGGAGCTGGCATCTCACTCTCTTTGAATCTTCTTTATCATGCTAGGATTAACAGGAAAAAGCAAAAAATTTCAGAATTGCACCTTGCAATGTGGAGATATTACTGTTTGTGCATTTACAATATTCATTGATTTTTGCCATTGAAAAACGTCCAGAAATGTTTGAAGCTACTGACTGAATGAAAGGAGCTGGCATCTCACTCTCTTTGAATCTTCTTTATCATGCTAGGATTAGCAGGAAAAAGCAAAAAATTTCAGAATTGCACCTTGCAATGTGGAGATATTACTGTTTGTGCATTTACAATATTCATTGATTTTTGCCATTGAAAAACATGTTTTTCATATACCAGAAATGTTTGAAGCTACTGACTGAATGAAAGGAGCTGGCATCTCACTCTCTTTGAATCTTCTTTATCATGCTAGGATTAGCAGGAAAAAGCAAAGAATTTCAGAATTGCACCTTGCAATGTGGAGATATTACTGTTTGTGCATTTACAATATTCATTGATTTTTGCCATTGAAAAACATGTTTTTCATATACCAGAAATGTTTGAAGCTACTGACTGAATGAAAGGAGCTGGCATCTCACTCTCTTTGAATCTTCTTTATCATGCTAGGATTAGCAGGAAAAAGCAAAAAATTTCAGAATTGCACCTTGCAATGTGGAGATATTACTGTTTGTGCATTTACAATATTCATTGATTTTTGCCATTGAAAAACATGTTTTTCATATACCAGAAATGTTTGAAGCTACTGACTGAATGAAAGGAGCTGGCATCTCACTCTCTTTGAATCTTCTTTATCATGCTAGGATTAACAGGAAAAAGCAAAAAATTTCAGAATTGCACCTTGCAATGTGGAGATATTACTGTTTGTGCATTTACAATATTCATTGATTTTTGCCATTGAAAAACGTCCAGAAATGTTTGAAGCTACTGACTGAATGAAAGGAGCTGGCATCTCACTCTCTTTGAATCTTCTTTATCATGCTAGGATTAACAGGAAAAAGCAAAAAATTTCAGAATTGCACCTTGCAATGTGGAGATATTACTGTTTGTGCATTTACAATATTCATTGATTTTTGCCATTGAAAAACGTCCAGAAATGTTTGAAGCTACTGACTGAATGAAAGGAGCTGGCATCTCACTCTCTTTGAATCTTCTTTATCATGCTAGGATTAACAGGAAAAAGCAAAAAATTTCAGAATTGCACCTTGCAATGTGGAGATATTACTGTTTGTGCATTTACAATATTCATTGATTTTTGCCATTGAAAAACGTCCAGAAATGTTTGAATCTACTGACTGAATGAAAGGAGCTGGCATCTCACTCTCTTTGAATCTTCTTTATCATGCTAGGATTAGCAGGAAAAAGCAAAAAATTTCAGAATTGCACCTTGCAATGTGGAGATATTACTGTTTGTGCATTTACAATATTCATTGATTTTTGCCATTGAAAAACATGTTTTTCATATACCAGAAATGTTTGAAGCTACTGACTGAATGAAAGGAGCTGGCATCTCACTCTCTTTGAATCTTCTTTATCATGCTAGGATTAGCAGGAAAAAGCAAAAAATTTCAGAATTGCACCTTGCAATGTGGAGATATTACTGTTTGTGCATTTACAATATTCATTGATTTTTGCCATTGAAAAACATGTTTTTCATATACCAGAAATGTTTGAAGCTACTGACTGAATGAAAGGAGCTGGCATCTCACTCTCTTTGAATCTTCTTTATCATGCTAGGATTAACAGGAAAAAGCAAAAAATTTCAGAATTGCACCTTGCAATGTGGAGATATTACTGTTTGTGCATTTACAATATTCATTGATTTTTGCCATTGAAAAACGTCCAGAAATGTTTGAAGCTACTGACTGAATGAAAGGAGCTGGCATCTCACTCTCTTTGAATCTTCTTTATCATGCTAGGATTAACAGGAAAAAGCTAAAAATTTCAGAACTGCACCTTGCAATGTGGAGATATTACTGTTTGTGCATTTACAATATTCATTGATTTTTGCCATTGAAAAACATGTTTTTCATATACCAGAAATGTTTGAAGCTACTGACTGAATGAAAGGAGCTGGCATCTCACATTCTTTGAATCTTCTTTATCATGCTAGGATTAGCAGGAAAAAGCAAAGAATTTCAGAATTGCACCTTGCAATGTGGAGATATTACTGTTTGTGCATTTACAATATTCATTGATTTTTGCCATTGAAAAACATGTTTTTCATATACCAGAAATGTTTGAAGCTACTGACTGAATGAAAGGAGCTGGCATCTCACTCTCTTTGAATCTTCTTTATCATGCTAGGATTAGCAGGAAAAAGCAAAAAATTTCAGAATTGCACCTTGCAATGTGGAGATATTACTGTTTGTGCATTTACAATATTCATTGATTTTTGCCATTGAAAAACATGTTTTTCATATACCAGAAATGTTTGAAGCTACTGACTGAATGAAAGGAGCTGGCATCTCACTCTCTTTGAATCTTCTTTATCATGCTAGGATTAACAGGAAAAAGCAAAAAATTTCAGAATTGCACCTTGCAATGTGGAGATATTACTGTTTGTGCATTTACAATATTCATTGATTTTTGCCATTGAAAAACGTCCAGAAATGTTTGAAGCTACTGACTGAATGAAAGGAGCTGGCATCTCACTCTCTTTGAATCTTCTTTATCATGCTAGGATTAGCAGGAAAAAGCAAAAAATTTCAGAATTGCACCTTGCAATGTGGAGATATTACTGTTTGTGCATTTACAATATTCATTGATTTTTGCCATTGAAAAACATGTTTTTCATATACCAGAAATGTTTGAAGCTACTGACTGAATGAAAGGAGCTGGCATCTCACTCTCTTTGAATCTTCTTTATCATGCTAGGATTAGCAGGAAAAAGCAAAGAATTTCAGAATTGCACCTTGCAATGTGGAGATATTACTGTTTGTGCATTTACAATATTCATTGATTTTTGCCATTGAAAAACATGTTTTTCATATACCAGAAATGTTTGAAGCTACTGACTGAATGAAAGGAGCTGGCATCTCACTCTCTTTGAATCTTCTTTATCATGCTAGGATTAGCAGGAAAAAGCAAAAAATTTCAGAATTGCACCTTGCAATGTGGAGATATTACTGTTTGTGCATTTACAATATTCATTGATTTTTGCCATTGAAAAACATGTTTTTCATATACCAGAAATGTTTGAAGCTACTGACTGAATGAAAGGAGCTGGCATCTCACTCTCTTTGAATCTTCTTTATCATGCTAGGATTAACAGGAAAAAGCAAAAAATTTCAGAATTGCACCTTGCAATGTGGAGATATTACTGTTTGTGCATTTACAATATTCATTGATTTTTGCCATTGAAAAACATGTTTTTCATATACCAGAAATGTTTGAAGCTACTGACTGAATGAAAGGAGCTGGCATCTCACTCTCTTTGAATCTTCTTTATCATGCTAGGATTAACAGGAAAAAGCAAAAAATTTCAGAATTGCACCTTGCAATGTGGAGATATTACTGTTTGTGCATTTACAATATTCATTGATTTTTGCCATTGAAAAACGTCCAGAAATGTTTGAAGCTACTGACTGAATGAAAGGAGCTGGCATCTCACTCTCTTTGAATCTTCTTTATCATGCTAGGATTAGCAGGAAAAAGCAAAAAATTTCAGAATTGCACCTTGCAATGTGGAGATATTACTGTTTGTGCATTTACAATATTCATTGATTTTTGCCATTGAAAAACATGTTTTTCATATACCAGAAATGTTTGAAGCTACTGACTGAATGAAAGGAGCTGGCATCTCACTCTCTTTGAATCTTCTTTATCATGCTAGGATTAGCAGGAAAAAGCAAAGAATTTCAGAATTGCACCTTGCAATGTGGAGATATTACTGTTTGTGCATTTACAATATTCATTGATTTTTGCCATTGAAAAACATGTTTTTCATATACCAGAAATGTTTGAAGCTACTGACTGAATGAAAGGAGCTGGCATCTCACTCTCTTTGAATCTTCTTTATCATGCTAGGATTAGCAGGAAAAAGCAAAAAATTTCAGAATTGCACCTTGCAATGTGGAGATATTACTGTTTGTGCATTTACAATATTCAATGATTTTTGCCATTGAAAAACATGTTTTTCATATACCAGAAATGTTTGAAGCTACTGACTGAATGAAAGGAGCTGGCATCTCACTCTCTTTGAATCTTCTTTATCATGCTAGGATTAACAGGAAAAAGCAAAAAATTTCAGAATTGCACCTTGCAATGTGGAGATATTACTGTTTGTGCATTTACAATATTCATTGATTTTTGCCATTGAAAAACGTCCAGAAATGTTTGAAGCTACTGACTGAATGAAAGGAGCTGGCATCTCACTCTCTTTGAATCTTCTTTATCATGCTAGGATTAACAGGAAAAAGCAAAAAATTTCAGAATTGCACCTTGCAATGTGGAGATATTACTGTTTGTGCATTTACAATATTCATTGATTTTTGCCATTGAAAAACGTCCAGAAATGTTTGAAGCTACTGACTGAATGAAAGGAGCTGGCATCTCACTCTCTTTGAATCTTCTTTATCATGCTAGGATTAACAGGAAAAAGCAAAAAATTTCAGAATTGCACCTTGCAATGTGGAGATATTACTGTTTGTGCATTTACAATATTCATTGATTTTTGCCATTGAAAAACGTCCAGAAATGTTTGAAGCTACTGACTGAATGAAAGGAGCTGGCATCTCACTCTCTTTGAATCTTCTTTATCATGCTAGGATTAGCAGGAAAAAGCAAAAAATTTCAGAATTGCACCTTGCAATGTGGAGATATTACTGTTTGTGCATTTACAATATTCATTGATTTTTGCCATTGAAAAACATGTTTTTCATATACCAGAAATGTTTGAAGCTACTGACTGAATGAAAGGGCTGGCATCTCACTCTCTTTGAATCTTCTTTATCATGCTAGGATTAGCAGGAAAAAGCAAAAAATTTCAGAATTGCACCTTGCAATGTGGAGATATTACTGTTTGTGCATTTACAATATTCATTGATTTTTGCCATTGAAAAACATGTTTTTCATATACCAGAAATGTTTGAAGCTACTGACTGAATGAAAGGAGCTGGCATCTCACTCTCTTTGAATCTTCTTTATCATGCTAGGATTAACAGGAAAAAGCAAAAAATTTCAGAATTGCACCTTGCAATGTGGAGATATTACTGTTTGTGCATTTACAATATTCATTGATTTTTGCCATTGAAAAACGTCCAGAAATGTTTGAAGCTACTGACTGAATGAAAGGAGCTGGCATCTCACTCTCTTTGAATCTTCTTTATCATGCTAGGATTAACAGGAAAAAGCTAAAAATTTCAGAACTGCACCTTGCAATGTGGAGATATTACTGTTTGTGCATTTACAATATTCATTGATTTTTGCCATTGAAAAACATGTTTTTCATATACCAGAAATGTTTGAAGCTACTGACTGAATGAAAGGAGCTGGCATCTCACATTCTTTGAATCTTCTTTATCATGCTAGGATTAGCAGGAAAAAGCAAAGAATTTCAGAATTGCACCTTGCAATGTGGAGATATTACTGTTTGTGCATTTACAATATTCATTGATTTTTGCCATTGAAAAACATGTTTTTCATATACCAGAAATGTTTGAAGCTACTGACTGAATGAAAGGAGCTGGCATCTCACTCTCTTTGAATCTTCTTTATCATGCTAGGATTAGCAGGAAAAAGCAAAAAATTTCAGAATTGCACCTTGCAATGTGGAGATATTACTGTTTGTGCATTTACAATATTCATTGATTTTTGCCATTGAAAAACATGTTTTTCATATACCAGAAATGTTTGAAGCTACTGACTGAATGAAAGGAGCTGGCATCTCACTCTCTTTGAATCTTCTTTATCATGCTAGGATTAACAGGAAAAAGCAAAAAATTTCAGAATTGCACCTTGCAATGTGGAGATATTACTGTTTGTGCATTTACAATATTCATTGATTTTTGCCATTGAAAAACGTCCAGAAATGTTTGAAGCTACTGACTGAATGAAAGGAGCTGGCATCTCACTCTCTTTGAATCTTCTTTATCATGCTAGGATTAGCAGGAAAAAGCAAAAAATTTCAGAATTGCACCTTGCAATGTGGAGATATTACTGTTTGTGCATTTACAATATTCATTGATTTTTGCCATTGAAAAACATGTTTTTCATATACCAGAAATGTTTGAAGCTACTGACTGAATGAAAGGAGCTGGCATCTCACTCTCTTTGAATCTTCTTTATCATGCTAGGATTAGCAGGAAAAAGCAAAGAATTTCAGAATTGCACCTTGCAATGTGGAGATATTACTGTTTGTGCATTTACAATATTCATTGATTTTTGCCATTGAAAAACATGTTTTTCATATACCAGAAATGTTTGAAGCTACTGACTGAATGAAAGGAGCTGGCATCTCACTCTCTTTGAATCTTCTTTATCATGCTAGGATTAGCAGGAAAAAGCAAAAAATTTCAGAATTGCACCTTGCAATGTGGAGATATTACTGTTTGTGCATTTACAATATTCATTGATTTTTGCCATTGAAAAACATGTTTTTCATATACCAGAAATGTTTGAAGCTACTGACTGAATGAAAGGAGCTGGCATCTCACTCTCTTTGAATCTTCTTTATCATGCTAGGATTAACAGGAAAAAGCAAAAAATTTCAGAATTGCACCTTGCAATGTGGAGATATTACTGTTTGTGCATTTACAATATTCATTGATTTTTGCCATTGAAAAACGTCCAGAAATGTTTGAAGCTACTGACTGAATGAAAGGAGCTGGCATCTCACTCTCTTTGAATCTTCTTTATCATGCTAGGATTAGCAGGAAAAAGAAAAAAATTTCAGAATTGCACCTTGCAATGTGGAGATATTACTGTTTGTGCATTTACAATATTCATTGATTTTTGCCATTGAAAAACATGTTTTTCATATACCAGAAATGTTTGAAGCTACTGACTGAATGAAAGGAGCTGGCATCTCACTCTCTTTGAATCTTCTTTATCATGCTAGGATTAGCAGGAAAAAGCAAAAAATTTCAGAATTGCACCTTGCAATGTGGAGATATTACTGTTTGTGCATTTACAATATTCATTGATTTTTGCCATTGAAAAACATGTTTTTCATATACCAGAAATGTTTGAAGCTACTGACTGAATGAAAGGAGCTGGCATCTCACTCTCTTTGAATCTTCTTTATCATGCTAGGATTAACAGGAAAAAGCAAAAAATTTCAGAATTGCACCTTGCAATGTGGAGATATTACTGTTTGTGCATTTACAATATTCATTGATTTTTGCCATTGAAAAACGTCCAGAAATGTTTGAAGCTACTGACTGAATGAAAGGAGCTGGCATCTCACTCTCTTTGAATCTTCTTTATCATGCTAGGATTAGCAGGAAAAAGCAAAAAATTTCAGAATTGCACCTTGCAATGTGGAGATATTACTGTTTGTGCATTTACAATATTCATTGATTTTTGCCATTGAAAAACATGTTTTTCATATACCAGAAATGTTTGAAGCTACTGACTGAATGAAAGGAGCTGGCATCTCACTCTCTTTGAATCTTCTTTATCATGCTAGGATTAGCAGGAAAAAGCAAAGAATTTCAGAATTGCACCTTGCAATGTGGAGATATTACTGTTTGTGCATTTACAATATTCATTGATTTTTGCCATTGAAAAACATGTTTTTCATATACCAGAAATGTTTGAAGCTACTGACTGAATGAAAGGAGCTGGCATCTCACTCTCTTTGAATCTTCTTTATCATGCTAGGATTAGCAGGAAAAAGCAAAAAATTTCAGAATTGCACCTTGCAATGTGGAGATATTACTGTTTGTGCATTTACAATATTCATTGATTTTTGCCATTGAAAAACATGTTTTTCATATACCAGAAATGTTTGAAGCTACTGACTGAATGAAAGGAGCTGGCATCTCACTCTCTTTGAATCTTCTTTATCATGCTAGGATTAACAGGAAAAAGCAAAAAATTTCAGAATTGCACCTTGCAATGTGGAGATATTACTGTTTGTGCATTTACAATATTCATTGATTTTTGCCATTGAAAAACGTCCAGAAATGTTTGAAGCTACTGACTGAATGAAAGGAGCTGGCATCTCACTCTCTTTGAATCTTCTTTATCATGCTAGGATTAGCAGGAAAAAGCAAAAAATTTCAGAATTGCACCTTGCAATGTGGAGATATTACTGTTTGTGCATTTACAATATTCATTGATTTTTGCCATTGAAAAACATGTTTTTCATATACCAGAAATGTTTGAAGCTACTGACTGAATGAAAGGAGCTGGCATCTCACTCTCTTTGAATCTTCTTTATCATGCTAGGATTAGCAGGAAAAAGCAAAAAATTTCAGAATTGCACCTTGCAATGTGGAGATATTACTGTTTGTGCATTTACAATATTCATTGATTTTTGCCATTGAAAAACATGTTTTTCATATACCAGAAATGTTTGAAGCTACTGACTGAATGAAAGGAGCTGGCATCTCACTCTCTTTGAATCTTCTTTATCTCCAGGGGAGGAGTCCTGAGGAGATAATTTGCATATTCCCACTGCATTTTGGGGTAAGTGAAGAGTCTCCGCGAGCTCAAAGAACACTGGATTTTGGCTGTTGGAGCTGAAAAGAGGACATCGGTAAACCAGGGGAGGAGTCCTGAGGAGATAATTTGCATATTCCCACTGCATTTTGGGGTAAGTGAAGAGTCTCCGCGAGCTCAAAGAACACTGGATTTTGGCTGTTGGAGCTGAAAAGAGGACATCGGTAAACCAGGGGAGGAGTCCTGAGGAGATAATTTGCATATTCCCACTGCATTTTGGGGTAAGTGAAGAGTCTCCGCGAGCTCAAAGAACACTGGATTTTGGCTGTTGGAGCTGAAAAGAGGACATCGGTAAACCAGGGGAGGAGTCCTGAGGAGATAATTTGCATATTCCCACTGCATTTTGGGGTAAGTGAAGAGTCTCCGCGAGCTCAAAGAACACTGGATTTTGGCTGTTGGAGCTGAAAAGAGGACATCGGTAAACCAGGGGAGGAGTCCTGAGGAGATAATTTGCATATTCCCACTGCATTTTGGGGTAAGTGAAGAGTCTCCGCGAGCTCAAAGAACACTGGATTTTGGCTGTTGGAGATGAAAAGAGGACATCGGTAAACCGCGCGCATTTTGAGGCTTTTTTTTTTTTTAAGCTTTTTTTTTTTCACTGTTTTCAGAACATTAACAGTAAGAACATGGAAGAGTCCAGGAGCCATTTGGTGAGCTGCATATCCTGCTACATGTTCACAGACTTGCCAGTGGAAAAGCCAAACTTCACATGCCAGAAATGCAAGCTTGTGTCCCTGTTGGAGGAAAAGTTGCGAAATCTAGAAGAGAGGTTAACTACCTTGAAAATCATTAAGGAAGGTGAAGAGTTCTTAGACAGAGCAGAATTATCTCTTCATGATTCAGAAAGAGAAGAAATTCGAACTGCACCTGAGGAAACAGAGGAATGGAAGCATGTGACCCAGAGAAGTAGGAGGATCGAGAGGCAGTCAGCACCCATACTGCTCAGGAACCAGTACCAGGCTCTCACGCAGGAGAACCATGAAGAAATACAGCAAAATAAGACTTTGCCAGCAATGAATAACCTTGTAAGCCCTCAGAATCCTCCTAGATGGAGAAAGAAGAATGTTGTCAAGAAAAAACGGAGAGTGGTGGTCATGGGGGATTCCCTGTTAAGAGGAACAGAGGCCGCTATCTGCAGACCAGACATAACCTCAAGAGAAATGTGCTGTCTTCCAGGAGCAAAATTTAAAGATGTGTCTGACAGGATATCAAGACTCTTCAGACCTACAGATCACTACCCATTCCTGCTAATACATGTGGGGACAAATGACACCGCAAGAAAGGACCTGGAAACCATCTGCAGTGACTTTGAAGACTTAGGCAAGAAAGTGAAAGAATTGGGAGCGCAGGTCGTCTTCTCATCCATCATCCCAGTGGATGGCCATGGAACAATGAGGTGGAATAAGATTCTACAGGTGAACAACTGGCTACGTCGATGGTGCCGTCAACAAGGATTTGGATTTCTGGATCACGGAATGAATTACCTATACGATGGACTACTTGCTAGAGATGGGGTGCACCTTACGAAGACTGGAAAACATGTATTTGGAAGTCGCCTTGCTACACTCATCAGGAGAGCTTTAAACTAGAACAATGTGGGAAAGGAAGCAAAAGGCCAGAAAAAGCCATACAGCTGACAAATACTATTGAGATCTCTGCTACTGGAAGTGGAAAGGAAGAACAAAGACAAAACAATTTAAATAATAAAAATATGGGAGGAAGAGAAACCAATCACAAACTAAAATGTTTTTATACAAATGCACAAAGCATGGGCAACAAACAAGGAGAATTGGAACTACTAACGCAGGAAAAGGAATATGATGTTATTGGAATCACTGAAACTTGGTGGGACGATACACATGATTGGAATAAAAGGCTAAAAGGATACAACTTATTTGCAAGAAACAGACTTGATAAACGAGGAGGAGGTGTCGCATTGTATGTTAGAAAAGCGTATATCTGCACAGAGATTGAAGCTTCAGAGAGTTCTGTGGAAACTGTTTGGGTAAGAATACAAGGAGAGAACAACGGAAAGGACACCATTGTAGGCATTTACTACAGGCCACCTGGGCAAGCTGAAGATATGGATGAACTCTTTATGTATCAAATGACCAAGTTCTCCAAAAAATATGACGTAGTGGTCATGGGAGATTTCAACTATCCAGACATTTGTTGGGAATCTCTCTCAAGTAAAACTAACAGGTCAAGCAAATTCTTATCCTCTCTTGCTGACAACTTTATCTTCCAAAAGGTAGGGGAGAAAACAAGGGGATCTGCTACTTTGGATCTAATCCTTATAAACAGGGAGGAAATGGTTGAGGAGGTAAAGGTGGCTGGGACGCTAGGAGGCAGCGATCATGCTATTATAGAATTTTGGATAACTAGAGGAGGAAGACATGTGAAGACTCAAACTTCAAGGTTAGATTTTAGAAAGGCAGATTTTAAGAGACTCAGAAAGAGAATAGGAGGGATCCAATGGCTGGATGTCCTTAAGGACAAAAATGTCCAGGAAGGATGGGAAATTTTTAAAAATGAGATTCTCAAAGCACAATCGTTAACAATCCCGAAAAGTAGGAAGAATGGGAAGCATTTAAGGAAACCAGGATGGATGAACACAGAACTTAAACACATGCTAAAAAGAAAGAAAGAAATGTTTATTAAATGGAAAGAGGGAGGCATATCTAAAGAAGATTATAATGCAGTCTGCAGATCCTGCAGGGCACGTATCAGGTTAGCTAAAGCTGACAATGAATTAAGGCTTGCAAGAGATGTCAAAAGCAATAAAAAAGGATTTTGGGGGTATGTCAAAAGTAAAAGAAAAGTCAAAGATGCTATAGGCTTTTTACAGGATGAAAATGGAGAAATGGTAAGAGAGGATGTTGAGAAGGCCGAACTTTTTAATTCCTATTTTGCATCTGTTTTCTCTCAGAAAGAAAATGTAACATCAACTGATCTTCACTGTCCTTTTAGAGGAATAGAGGAATCCAAGTTATCTGTAAACAGAAAGATTGTGAGGGAATATTTAGCTAACATAAATGAGTTCAAGTCTCCAGGTCCAGATGAATTACACCCCAGAGTACTGAAGGAGATCATAGAAGAAATTTTAGAACCACTCTCCATAATCTTTGAAAATTCTTGGAGAACAGGAGAAGTCCCAGAAGACTGGAGAAGAGCAAATGTTATTCCTATCTTCAAAAAGGGGAAGAAGGTGGACCCAGGGAACTACAGGCCGGTGAGTCTGACTTCTATACCAGGAAAGATCTTTGAACAAATTATTAAACAACATGTATGTAAGTACATGGATAAGAATGAAGTGATTAACCAGAGTCAGCATGGGTTTGTAACTAACAAGTCATGTCAGACTAACTTAATTTCCTTCTATGACAGAATCACTGACTGGGTGGATCAGGAAAATGCTGTAGATATAGTATATCTTGACTTCAGCAAAGCATTTGACAAAGTATCTCACACCATCCTTATTGAAAAAATGACCAAGTATGCAATGGACCAGGCAACTGTTAGGTGGATTCATAACTGGCTTAGTGATCGGACTCAAAGGGTGGTTGTAAATGGCTTCACATCCAGCTGGATGAATGTCTCAAGTGGGGTACCACAGGGCTCCGTCCTGGGACCTGTATTGTTCAACATCTTTATCAATGATTTAGATGAAGGAATTGAGGGTAAACTGATTAAATTTGCTGATGACACAAAGCTAGGAGGGATAGCTAATACTAGAGAAGAGAGAGAGAGGATTCAAAAAGACCTAAATAAACTGGAGCAGTGGGCAGCAACCAACAGAATGGTTTTTAACAGGGAAAAATGCAAAGTAGTACATCTGGGCAATAAAAATGAAAAAAGCATATACAGAATGGGAGGAATAGAGCTAAGCAACAGTACATGTGAAAAAGACTTAGGTATACTAATAGATCATAGACTGAACATGAGTCAACAGTGTGATGCAGCAGCAAAAAAGGCAAATACAATTCTGGGATGTATTAACAGAAGCATACAGTCTAGATCACGTGAAGTCATTATCGGTCTTTACTCCTCTTTGGTCAGACCTCATCTGGAATACTGTGTACAGTTTTGGGCACCACATTTTAAAAAAGACATAGACAAACTGGAGCAAGTTCAGAGAAGAGCGACCAGAATGGTGACTGGTCTGCAAACCATGTCCTATGAGGAACGGTTGCAGGATTTGGGAATGTTTAGCTTGCAAAAAAGAAGACTGAGAGGAGACTTAATAGCTGTCTACAAATATGTCAAGGGCTGTCACATTGTAGAAGGATCATCTTTATTCTCATTTGCACAAGGAAAGACTAGAAGCAATGGGATGAAACTAAATGGAAGGAGACACAGATTAGATATTAGAAAAAACTTTTTGACAGTTAGGGTGATTAATGAGTGGAACAGGCTGCCACGAGAGGTGGTGAGTTCCCCTTCAATGGACGTCTTCAAACAGAGGCTGGACAGACATCTGTCTGAGATGATTTAGTGAATCCTGCTTTGAGCAGGGGGTTGGACCAGATGACCCAGGAGGTCCCTTCCAACTCTACCATTCTATGATTCTATGATTCTATGCTAGGATTAACAGGAAAAAGCAAAAAATTTCAGAATTGCACCTTGCAATGTGGAGATATTACTGTTTGTGCATTTACAATATTCATTGATTTTTGCCATTGAAAAACGTCCAGAAATGTTTGAAGCTACTGACTGAATGAAAGGAGCTGGCATCTCACTCTCTTTGAATCTTCTTTATCATGCTAGGATTAACAGGAAAAAGCTAAAAATTTCAGAATTGCACCTTCCAATGTGGAGATATTACTGTTTGTGCATTTACAATATTCATTGATTTTTGCCATTGAAAAACATGTTTTTCATATACCAGAAATGTTTGAAGCTACTGACTGAATGAAAGGAGCTGGCATCTCACTCTCTTTGAATCTTCTTTATCATGCTAGGATTAGCAGGAAAAAGCAAAAAATTTCAGAATTGCACCTTGCAATGTGGAGATATTACTGTTTGTGCATTTACAATATTCATTGATTTTTGCCATTGAAAAACATGTTTTTCATATACCAGAAATGTTTGAAGCTACTGACTGAATGAAAGGAGCTGGCATCTCACTCTCTTTGAATCTTCTTTATCATGCTAGGATTAACAGGAAAAAGCAAAAAATTTCAGAATTGCACCTTGCAATGTGGAGATATTACTGTTTGTGCATTTACAATATTCATTGATTTTTGCCATTGAAAAACGTCCAGAAATGTTTGAAGCTACTGACTGAATGAAAGGAGCTGGCATCTCACTCTCTTTGAATCTTCTTTATCATGCTAGGATTAACAGGAAAAAGCTAAAAATTTCAGAATTGCACCTTGCAATGTGGAGATATTACTGTTTGTGCATTTACAATATTCATTGATTTTTGCCATTGAAAAACATGTTTTTCATATACCAGAAATGTTTGAAGCTACTGACTGAATGAAAGGAGCTGGCATCTCACTCTCTTTGAATCTTCTTTATCATGCTAGGATTAGCAGGAAAAAGCAAAAAATTTCAGAATTGCACCTTGCAATGTGGAGATATTACTGTTTGTGCATTTACAATATTCATTGATTTTTGCCATTGAAAAACATGTTTTTCATATACCAGAAATGTTTGAAGCTACTGACTGAATGAAAGGAGCTGGCATCTCACTCTCTTTGAATCTTCTTTATCATGCTAGGATTAGCAGGAAAAAGCAAAAAATTTCAGAATTGCACCTTGCAATGTGGAGATATTACTGTTTGTGCATTTACAATATTCATTGATTTTTGCCATTGAAAAACATGTTTTTCATATACCAGAAATGTTTGAAGCTACTGACTGAATGAAAGGAGCTGGCATCTCACTCTCTTTGAATCTTCTTTATCATGCTAGGATTAACAGGAAAAAGCAAAAAATTTCAGAATTGCACCTTGCAATGTGGAGATATTACTGTTTGTGCATTTACAATATTCATTGATTTTTGCCATTGAAAAACGTCCAGAAATGTTTGAAGCTACTGACTGAATGAAAGGAGCTGGCATCTCACTCTCTTTGAATCTTCTTTATCATGCTAGGATTAGCAGGAAAAAGCAAAAAATTTCAGAATTGCACCTTGCAATGTGGAGATATTACTGTTTGTGCATTTACAATATTCATTGATTTTTGCCATTGAAAAACATGTTTTTCATATACCAGAAATGTTTGAAGCTACTGACTGAATGAAAGGAGCTGGCATCTCACTCTCTTTGAATCTTCTTTATCATGCTAGGATTAGCAGGAAAAAGCAAAAAATTTCAGAATTGCACCTTGCAATGTGGAGATATTACTGTTTGTGCATTTACAATATTCATTGATTTTTGCCATTGAAAAACATGTTTTTCATATACCAGAAATGTTTGAAGCTACTGACTGAATGAAAGGAGCTGGCATCTCACTCTTTGAATCTTCTTTATCATGCTAGGATTAGCAGGAAAAAGCAAAAAATTTCAGAATTGCACCTTGCAATGTGGAGATATTACTGTTTGTGCATTTACAATATTCATTGATTTTTGCCATTGAAAAACATGTTTTTCATATACCAGAAATGTTTGAAGCTACTGACTGAATGAAAGGAGCTGGCATCTCACTCTTTGAATCTTCTTTATCATGCTAGGATTAGCAGGAAAAAGCAAAAAATTTCAGAATTGCACCTTGCAATGTGGAGATATTACTGTTTGTGCATTTACAATATTCATTGATTTTTGCCATTGAAAAACATGTTTTTCATATACCAGAAATGTTTGAAGCTACTGACTGAATGAAAGGAGCTGGCATCTCACTCTCTTTGAATCTTCTTTATCATGCTAGGATTAACAGGAAAAAGCAAAAAATTTCAGAATTGCACCTTGCAATGTGGAGATATTACTGTTTGTGCATTTACAATATTCATTGATTTTTGCCATTGAAAAACGTCCAGAAATGTTTGAAGCTACTGACTGAATGAAAGGAGCTGGCATCTCACTCTCTTTGAATCTTCTTTATCATGCTAGGATTAGCAGGAAAAAGCAAAAAATTTCAGAATTGCACCTTGCAATGTGGAGATATTACTGTTTGTGCATTTACAATATTCATTGATTTTTGCCATTGAAAAACATCATGTTATTCATATACCAGAAATGTTTGAAGCTACTGACTGAATGAAAGGAGCTGGCATCTCACTCTCTTTGAATCTTCTTTATCATGCTAGGATTAGCAGGAAAAAGCAAAAAATTTCCGAATTGCACCTTGCAATGTGGAGATATTACTGTTTGTGCATTTACAATATTCATTGATTTTTGCCATTGAAAAACATGTTTTTCATATACCAGAAATGTTTGAAGCTACTGACTGAATGAAAGGAGCTGGCATCTCACTCTCTTTGAATCTTCTTTATCATGCTAGGATTAGCAGGAAAAAGCAAAAAATTTCAGAATTGCACCTTGCAATGTGGAGATATTACTGTTTGTGCATTTACAATATTCATTGATTTTTGCCATTGAAAAACATGTTTTTCATATACCAGAAATGTTTGAAGCTACTGACTGAATGAAAGGAGCTGGCATCTCACTCTCTTTGAATCTTCTTTATCATGCTAGGATTAACAGGAAAAAGCTAAAAATTTCAGAATTGCACCTTGCAATGTGGAGATATTACTGTTTGTGCATTTACAATATTCATTGATTTTTGCCATTGAAAAACATGTTTTTCATATACCAGAAATGTTTGAAGCTACTGACTGAATGAAAGGAGCTGGCATCTCACTCTCTTTGAATCTTCTTTATCATGCTAGGATTAACAGGAAAAAGCAAAAAATTTCAGAATTGCACCTTGCAATGTGGAGATATTACTGTTTGTGCATTTACAATATTCATTGATTTTTGCCATTGAAAAACGTCCAGAAATGTTTGAAGCTACTGACTGAATGAAAGGAGCTGGCATCTCACTCTCTTTGAATCTTCTTTATCATGCTAGGATTAGCAGGAAAAAGCAAAAAATTTCAGAATTGCACCTTGCAATGTGGAGATATTACTGTTTGTGCATTTACAATATTCATTGATTTTTGCCATTGAAAAACATCATGTTATTCATATACCAGAAATGTTTGAAGCTACTGACTGAATGAAAGGAGCTGGCATCTCACTCTCTTTGAATCTTCTTTATCATGCTAGGATTAGCAGGAAAAAGCAAAAAATTTCCGAATTGCACCTTGCAATGTGGAGATATTACTGTTTGTGCATTTACAATATTCATTGATTTTTGCCATTGAAAAACATGTTTTTCATATACCAGAAATGTTTGAAGCTACTGACTGAATGAAAGGAGCTGGCATCTCACTCTCTTTGAATCTTCTTTATCATGCTAGGATTAGCAGGAAAAAGCAAAAAATTTCAGAATTGCACCTTGCAATGTGGAGATATTACTGTTTGTGCATTTACAATATTCATTGATTTTTGCCATTGAAAAACATGTTTTTCATATACCAGAAATGTTTGAAGCTACTGACTGAATGAAAGGAGCTGGCATCTCACTCTCTTTGAATCTTCTTTATCATGCTAGGATTAACAGGAAAAAGCTAAAAATTTCAGAATTGCACCTTGCAATGTGGAGATATTACTGTTTGTGCATTTACAATATTCATTGATTTTTGCCATTGAAAAACATGTTTTTCATATACCAGAAATGTTTGAAGCTACTGACTGAATGAAAGGAGCTGGCATCTCACTCTCTTTGAATCTTCTTTATCATGCTAGGATTAGCAGGAAAAAGCAAAAAATTTCAGAATTGCACCTTGCAATGTGGAGATATTACTGTTTGTGCATTTACAATATTCATTGATTTTTGCCATTGAAAAACGTCCAGAAATGTTTGAAGCTACTGACTGAATGAAAGGAGCTGGCATCTCACTCTCTTTGAATCTTCTTTATCATGCTAGGATTAACAGGAAAAAGCTAAAAATTTCAGAATTGCACCTTCCAATGTGGAGATATTACTGTTTGTGCATTTACAATATTCATTGATTTTTGCCATTGAAAAACATGTTTTTCATATACCAGAAATGTTTGAAGCTACTGACTGAATGAAAGGAGCTGGCATCTCACTCTCTTTGAATCTTCTTTATCATGCTAGGATTAGCAGGAAAAAGCAAAAAATTTCAGAATTGCACCTTGCAATGTGGAGATATTACTGTTTGTGCATTTACAATATTCATTGATTTTTGCCATTGAAAAACATGTTTTTCATATACCAGAAATGTTTGAAGCTACTGACTGAATGAAAGGAGCTGGCATCTCACTCTCTTTGAATCTTCTTTATCATGCTAGGATTAACAGGAAAAAGCAAAAAATTTCAGAATTGCACCTTGCAATGTGGAGATATTACTGTTTGTGCATTTACAATATTCATTGATTTTTGCCATTGAAAAACGTCCAGAAATGTTTGAAGCTACTGACTGAATGAAAGGAGCTGGCATCTCACTCTCTTTGAATCTTCTTTATCATGCTAGGATTAACAGGAAAAAGCTAAAAATTTCAGAATTGCACCTTGCAATGTGGAGATATTACTGTTTGTGCATTTACAATATTCATTGATTTTTGCCATTGAAAAACATGTTTTTCATATACCAGAAATGTTTGAAGCTACTGACTGAATGAAAGGAGCTGGCATCTCACTCTCTTTGAATCTTCTTTATCATGCTAGGATTAGCAGGAAAAAGCAAAAAATTTCAGAATTGCACCTTGCAATGTGGAGATATTACTGTTTGTGCATTTACAATATTCATTGATTTTTGCCATTGAAAAACATGTTTTTCATATACCAGAAATGTTTGAAGCTACTGACTGAATGAAAGGAGCTGGCATCTCACTCTCTTTGAATCTTCTTTATCATGCTAGGATTAGCAGGAAAAAGCAAAAAATTTCAGAATTGCACCTTGCAATGTGGAGATATTACTGTTTGTGCATTTACAATATTCATTGATTTTTGCCATTGAAAAACATGTTTTTCATATACCAGAAATGTTTGAAGCTACTGACTGAATGAAAGGAGCTGGCATCTCACTCTCTTTGAATCTTCTTTATCATGCTAGGATTAACAGGAAAAAGCAAAAAATTTCAGAATTGCACCTTGCAATGTGGAGATATTACTGTTTGTGCATTTACAATATTCATTGATTTTTGCCATTGAAAAACGTCCAGAAATGTTTGAAGCTACTGACTGAATGAAAGGAGCTGGCATCTCACTCTCTTTGAATCTTCTTTATCATGCTAGGATTAGCAGGAAAAAGCAAAAAATTTCAGAATTGCACCTTGCAATGTGGAGATATTACTGTTTGTGCATTTACAATATTCATTGATTTTTGCCATTGAAAAACATGTTTTTCATATACCAGAAATGTTTGAAGCTACTGACTGAATGAAAGGAGCTGGCATCTCACTCTCTTTGAATCTTCTTTATCATGCTAGGATTAGCAGGAAAAAGCAAAAAATTTCAGAATTGCACCTTGCAATGTGGAGATATTACTGTTTGTGCATTTACAATATTCATTGATTTTTGCCATTGAAAAACATGTTTTTCATATACCAGAAATGTTTGAAGCTACTGACTGAATGAAAGGAGCTGGCATCTCACTCTTTGAATCTTCTTTATCATGCTAGGATTAGCAGGAAAAAGCAAAAAATTTCAGAATTGCACCTTGCAATGTGGAGATATTACTGTTTGTGCATTTACAATATTCATTGATTTTTGCCATTGAAAAACATGTTTTTCATATACCAGAAATGTTTGAAGCTACTGACTGAATGAAAGGAGCTGGCATCTCACTCTTTGAATCTTCTTTATCATGCTAGGATTAGCAGGAAAAAGCAAAAAATTTCAGAATTGCACCTTGCAATGTGGAGATATTACTGTTTGTGCATTTACAATATTCATTGATTTTTGCCATTGAAAAACATGTTTTTCATATACCAGAAATGTTTGAAGCTACTGACTGAATGAAAGGAGCTGGCATCTCACTCTCTTTGAATCTTCTTTATCATGCTAGGATTAACAGGAAAAAGCAAAAAATTTCAGAATTGCACCTTGCAATGTGGAGATATTACTGTTTGTGCATTTACAATATTCATTGATTTTTGCCATTGAAAAACGTCCAGAAATGTTTGAAGCTACTGACTGAATGAAAGGAGCTGGCATCTCACTCTCTTTGAATCTTCTTTATCATGCTAGGATTAGCAGGAAAAAGCAAAAAATTTCAGAATTGCACCTTGCAATGTGGAGATATTACTGTTTGTGCATTTACAATATTCATTGATTTTTGCCATTGAAAAACATCATGTTATTCATATACCAGAAATGTTTGAAGCTACTGACTGAATGAAAGGAGCTGGCATCTCACTCTCTTTGAATCTTCTTTATCATGCTAGGATTAGCAGGAAAAAGCAAAAAATTTCCGAATTGCACCTTGCAATGTGGAGATATTACTGTTTGTGCATTTACAATATTCATTGATTTTTGCCATTGAAAAACATGTTTTTCATATACCAGAAATGTTTGAAGCTACTGACTGAATGAAAGGAGCTGGCATCTCACTCTCTTTGAATCTTCTTTATCATGCTAGGATTAGCAGGAAAAAGCAAAAAATTTCAGAATTGCACCTTGCAATGTGGAGATATTACTGTTTGTGCATTTACAATATTCATTGATTTTTGCCATTGAAAAACATGTTTTTCATATACCAGAAATGTTTGAAGCTACTGACTGAATGAAAGGAGCTGGCATCTCACTCTCTTTGAATCTTCTTTATCATGCTAGGATTAACAGGAAAAAGCTAAAAATTTCAGAATTGCACCTTGCAATGTGGAGATATTACTGTTTGTGCATTTACAATATTCATTGATTTTTGCCATTGAAAAACATGTTTTTCATATACCAGAAATGTTTGAAGCTACTGACTGAATGAAAGGAGCTGGCATCTCACTCTCTTTGAATCTTCTTTATCATGCTAGGATTAGCAGGAAAAAGCAAAAAATTTCAGAATTGCACCTTGCAATGTGGAGATATTACTGTTTGTGCATTTACAATATTCATTGATTTTTGCCATTGAAAAACATGTTTTTCATATACCAGAAATGTTTGAAGCTACTGACTGAATGAAAGGAGCTGGCATCTCACTCTCTTTGAATCTTCTTTATCATGCTAGGATTAACAGGAAAAAGCAAAAAATTTCAGAATTGCACCTTGCAATGTGGAGATATTACTGTTTGTGCATTTACAATATTCATTGATTTTTGCCATTGAAAAACGTCCAGAAATGTTTGAAGCTACTGACTGAATGAAAGGAGCTGGCATCTCACTCTCTTTGAATCTTCTTTATCATGCTAGGATTAGCAGGAAAAATCAAAAAATTTCCGAATTGCACCTTGCAATGTGGAGATATTACTGTTTGTGCATTTACAATATTCATTGATTTTTGCCATTGAAAAACATGTTTTTCATATACCAGAAATGTTTGAAGCTACTGACTGAATGAAAGGAGCTGGCATCTCACTCTCTTTGAATCTTCTTTATCATGCTAGGATTAGCAGGAAAAAGCAAAAAATTTCAGAATTGCACCTTGCAATGTGGAGATATTACTGTTTGTGCATTTACAATATTCATTGATTTTTGCCATTGAAAAACATGTTTTTCATATACCAGAAATGTTTGAAGCTACTGACTGAATGAAAGGAGCTGGCATCTCACTCTTTGAATCTTCTTTATCATGCTAGGATTAGCAGGAAAAAGCAAAAAATTTCAGAATTGCACCTTGCAATGTGGAGATATTACTGTTTGTGCATTTACAATATTCATTGATTTTTGCCATTGAAAAACATGTTTTTCATATACCAGAAATGTTTGAAGCTACTGACTGAATGAAAGGAGCTGGCATCTCACTCTTTGAATCTTCTTTATCATGCTAGGATTAGCAGGAAAAAGCAAAAAATTTCAGAATTGCACCTTGCAATGTGGAGATATTACTGTTTGTGCATTTACAATATTCATTGATTTTTGCCATTGAAAAACGTCCAGAAATGTTTGAAGCTACTGACTGAATGAAAGGAGCTGGCATCTCACTCTCTTTGAATCTTCTTTATCATGCTAGGATTAGCAGGAAAAAGCAAAAAATTTCAGAATTGCACCTTGCAATGTGGAGATATTACTGTTTGTGCATTTACAATATTCATTGATTTTTGCCATTGAAAAACATCATGTTATTCATATACCAGAAATGTTTGAAACTACTGACTGAATGAAAGGAGCTGGCATCTCACTCTCTTTGAATCTTCTTTATCATGCTAGGATTAGCAGGAAAAAGCAAAAAATTTCCGAATTGCACCTTGCAATGTGGAGATATTACTGTTTGTGCATTTACAATATTCATTGATTTTTGCCATTGAAAAACATGTTTTTCATATACCAGAAATGTTTGAAGCTACTGACTGAATGAAAGGAGCTGGCATCTCACTCTCTTTGAATCTTCTTTATCATGCTAGGATTAGCAGGAAAAAGCAAAAAATTTCAGAATTGCACCTTGCAATGTGGAGATATTACTGTTTGTGCATTTACAATATTCATTGATTTTTGCCATTGAAAAACATGTTTTTCATATACCAGAAATGTTTGAAGCTACTGACTGAATGAAAGGAGCTGGCATCTCACTCTCTTTGAATCTTCTTTATCATGCTAGGATTAACAGGAAAAAGCTAAAAATTTCAGAATTGCACCTTGCAATGTGGAGATATTACTGTTTGTGCATTTACAATATTCATTGATTTTTGCCATTGAAAAACATGTTTTTCATATACCAGAAATGTTTGAAGCTACTGACTGAATGAAAGGAGCTGGCATCTCACTCTCTTTGAATCTTCTTTATCATGCTAGGATTAGCAGGAAAAAGCAAAAAATTTCAGAATTGCACCTTGCAATGTGGAGATATTACTGTTTGTGCATTTACAATATTCATTGATTTTTGCCATTGAAAAACGTCCAGAAATGTTTGAAGCTACTGACTGAATGAAAGGAGCTGGCATCTCACTCTCTTTGAATCTTCTTTATCATGCTAGGATTAGCAGGAAAAAGCAAAAAATTTCAGAATTGCACCTTGCAATGTGGAGATATTACTGTGTGCATTTACAATATTCATTGATTTTTGCCATTGAAAAACATCATGTTATTCATATACCAGAAATGTTTGAAGCTATTGACTGAATGAAAGGAGCTGGCATCTCACTCTCTTTGAATCTTCTTTATCATGCTAGGATTAGCAGGAAAAAGCAAAAAATTTCCGAATTGCACCTTGCAATGTGGAGATATTACTGTTTGTGCATTTACAATATTCATTGATTTTTGCCATTGAAAAACATGTTTTTCATATACCAGAAATGTTTGAAGCTACTGACTGAATGAAAGGAGCTGGCATCTCACTCTCTTTGAATCTTCTTTATCATGCTAGGATTAACAGGAAAAAGCAAAAAATTTCAGAATTGCACCTTGCAATGTGGAGATATTACTGTTTGTGCATTTACAATATTCATTGATTTTTGCCATTGAAAAACGTCCAGAAATGTTTGAAGCTACTGACTGAATGAAAGGAGCTGGCATCTCACTCTCTTTGAATCTTCTTTATCATGCTAGGATTAGCAGGAAAAAGCAAAAAATTTCAGAATTGCACCTTGCAATGTGGAGATATTACTGTTTGTGCATTTACAATATTCATTGATTTTTGCCATTGAAAAACATCATGTTATTCATATACCAGAAATGTTTGAAACTACTGACTGAATGAAAGGAGCTGGCATCTCACTCTCTTTGAATCTTCTTTATCATGCTAGGATTAGCAGGAAAAAGCAAAAAATTTCCGAATTGCACCTTGCAATGTGGAGATATTACTGTTTGTGCATTTACAATATTCATTGATTTTTGCCATTGAAAAACATGTTTTTCATATACCAGAAATGTTTGAAGCTACTGACTGAATGAAAGGAGCTGGCATCTCACTCTTTTTGAATCTTCTTTATCATGCTAGGATTAACAGGAAAAAGCAAAAAATTTCAGAATTGCACCTTGCAATGTGGAGATATTACTGTTTGTGCATTTACAATATTCATTGATTTTTGCCATTGAAAAACATGTTTTTCATATACCAGAAATGTTTGAAGCTACTGACTGAATGAAAGGAGCTGGCATCTCACTCTTTGAATCTTCTTTATCATGCTAGGATTAGCAGGAAAAAGCAAAAAATTTCAGAATTGCACCTTGCAATGTGGAGATATTACTGTTTGTGCATTTACAATATTCATTGATTTTTGCCATTGAAAAACATGTTTTTCATATACCAGAAATGTTTGAAGCTACTGACTGAATGAAAGGAGCTGGCATCTCACTCTCTTTGAATCTTCTTTATCATGCTAGGATTAACAGGAAAAAGCAAAAAATTTCAGAATTGCACCTTGCAATGTGGAGATATTACTGTTTGTGCATTTACAATATTCATTGATTTTTGCCATTGAAAAACATGTTTTTCATATACCAGAAATGTTTGAAGCTACTGACTGAATGAAAGGAGCTGGCATCTCACTCTCTTTGAATCTTCTTTATCATGCCAGGATTAACAGGAAAAAGCAAAAAATTTCAGAATTGCACCTTGCAATGTGGAGATATTACTGTTTGTGCATTTACAATATTCATTGATTTTTGCCATTGAAAAATGTCCAGAAATGTTTGAAGCTACTGACTGAATGAAAGGAGCTGGCATCTCACTCTCTTTGAATCTTCTTTATCATGCTAGGATTAGCAGGAAAAAGCAAAAAATTTCAGAATTGCACCTTGCAATGTGGAGATATTACTGTTTGTGCATTTACAATATTCATTGATTTTTGCCATTGAAAAACATGTTTTTCATATACCAGAAATGTTTGAAGCTACTGACTGAATGAAAGGAGCTGGCATCTCACTCTCGTTGAATCTTCTTTATCATGCTAGGATTAGCAGGAAAAAGCAAAAAATTTCAGAATTGCACCTTGCAATGTGGAGATATTACTGTTTGTGCATTTACAATATTCATTGATTTTTGCCATTGAAAAACATGTTTTTCATATACCAGAAATGTTTGAAGCTACTGACTGAATGAAAGGAGCTGGCATCTCACTCTCTTTGAATCTTCTTTATCATGCTAGGATTAACGGGAAAAATCAAAAAATTTCAGAATTGCACCTTGCAATGTGGAGATATTACTGTTTGTGCATTTACAATATTCATTGATTTTTGCCATTGAAAAACATGTTTTTCATATTCCAGAAATGTTTGAAGCTACTGACTGAATGAAAGGAGCTGGCATCTCACTCTCTTTGAATCTTCTTTATCATGCTAGGATTAACAGGAAAAAGCAAAAAATTTCAGAATTGCACCTTGCAATGTGGAGATATTACTGTTTGTGCATTTACAATATTCATTGATTTTTGCCATTGAAAAACGTCCAGAAATGTTTGAAGCTACTGACTGAATGAAAGGAGCTGGCATCTCACTCTCTTTGAATCTTCTTTATCATGCTAGGATTAGCAGGAAAAAGCAAAATTCAGAATTGCACCTTGCAATGTGGAGATATTACTGTTTGTGCATTTACAATATTCATTGATTTTTGCCATTGAAAAACGTTTTTCATATACCAGAAATGTTTGAAGCTACTGACTGAATGAAAGGAGCTGGCATCTCACTCTCTTTGAATCTTCTTTATCATGCTAGGATTAACAGGAAAAAGCAAAAAATTTCAGAATTGCACCTTGCAATGTGGAGATATTACTGTTTGTGCATTTACAATATTCATTGATTTTTGCCATTGAAAAACGTCCAGAAATGTTTGAAGCTACTGACTGAATGAAAGGAGCTGGCATCTCACTCTCTTTGAATCTTCTTTATCATGCTAGGATTAGCAGGAAAAAGCAAAAAATTTCAGAATTGCACCTTGCAATGTGGAGATATTACTGTTTGTGCATTTACAATATTCATTGATTTTTGCCATTGAAAAACATGTTTTTCATATACCAGAAATGTTTGAAGCTACTGACTGAATGAAAGGAGCTGGCATCTCACTCTCTTTGAATCTTCTTTATCATGCTAGGATTAACAGGAAAAAGCAAAAAATTTCAGAATTGCACCTTGCAATGTGGAGATATTACTGTTTGTGCATTTACAATATTCATTGATTTTTGCCATTGAAAAACATGTTTTTCATATACCAGAAATGTTTGAAGCTACTGACTGAATGAAAGGAGCTGGCATCTCACTCTCTTTGAATCTTCTTTATCATGCTAGGATTAACAGGAAAAAGCAAAAAATTTCAGAATTGCACCTTGCAATGTGGAGATATTACTGTTTGTGCATTTACAATATTCATTGATTTTTGCCATTGAAAAACGTCCAGAAATGTTTGAAGCTACTGACTGAATGAAAGGAGCTGGCATCTCACTCTCTTTGAATCTTCTTTATCATGCTAGGATTAGCAGGAAAAAGCAAAAAATTTCAGAATTGCACCTTGCAATGTGGAGATATTACTGTTTGTGCATTTACAATATTCATTGATTTTTGCCATTGAAAAACATGTTTTTCATATACCAGAAATGTTTGAAGCTACTGACTGAATGAATGGAGCTGGCATCTCACTCTCTTTGAATCTTCTTTATCATGCTAGGATTAGCAGGAAAAAGCAAAAAATTTCAGAATTGCACCTTGCAATGTGGAGATATTACTGTTTGTGCATTTACAATATTCATTGATTTTTGCCATTGAAAAACATGTTTTTCATATACCAGAAATGTTTGAAGCTACTGACTGAATGAAAGGAGCTGGCATCTCACTCTCTTTGAATCTTCTTTATCATGCTAGGATTAACAGGAAAAAGCAAAAAATTTCAGAATTGCACCTTGCAATGTGGAGATATTACTGTTTGTGCATTTACAATATTCATTGATTTTTGCCATTGAAAAACGTCCAGAAATGTTTGAAGCTACTGACTGAATGAAAGGAGCTGGCATCTCACTCTCTTTGAATCTTCTTTATCATGCTAGGATTAGCAGGAAAAAGCAAAAAATTTCAGAATTGCACCTTGCAATGTGGAGATATTACTGTTTGTGCATTTACAATATTCATTGATTTTTGCCATTGAAAAACATGTTTTTCATATACCAGAAATGTTTGAAGCTACTGACTGAATGAAAGGAGCTGGCATCTCACTCTCTTTGAATCTTCTTTATCATGCTAGGATTAACAGGAAAAAGCAAAAAATTTCAGAATTGCACCTTGCAATGTGGAGATATTACTGTTTGTGAATTTACAATATTCATTGATTTTAGCCATTGAAAAAAGTCCAGAAATGTTTGAAGCTACTGACTGAATGAAAGGAGCTGGCATCTCACTCTCTTTGAATCTTCTTTATCATGCTAGGATTAACAGGAAAAAGCTAAAAATTTCAGAATTGCACCTTGCAATGTGGAGATATTACTGTTTGTGCATTTACAATATTCATTGATTTTTGCCATTGAAAAACATGTTTTTCATATACCAGAAATGTTTGAAGCTACTGACTGAATGAAAGGAGCTGGCATCTCACTCTCTTTGAATCTTCTTTATCATGCTAGGATTAGCAGGAAAAAGCAAAAAATTTCAGAATTGCACCTTGCATTGTGGAGATATTACTGTTTGTGCATTTACAATATTCATTGATTTTTGCCATTGAAAAACGTTTTTCATATACCAGAAATATTTGAAGCTACTGACTGAATGAAAGGAGCTGGCATCTCACTCTCTTTGAATCTTCTTTATCATGCTAGGATTAGCAGGAAAAAGCAAAAAATTTCAGAATTGCACCTTGCAATGTGGAGATATTACTGTTTGTGCATTTACAATATTCATTGATTTTTGCCATTGAAAAACATGTTTTTCATATACCAGAAATGTTTGAAGCTACTGACTGAATGAAAGGAGCTGGCATCTCACTCTGAATCTTCTTTATCATGCTAGGATTAACAGGAAAAAGCAAAAAATTTCAGAATTGCACCTTGCAATGTGGAGATATTACTGTTTGTGCATTTACAATATTCATTGATTTTTGCCATTGAAAAACATGTTTTTCATATACCAGAAATGTTTGAAGCTACTGACTGAATGAAAGGAGCTGGCATCTCACTCTCTTTGAATCTTCTTTATCATGCTAGGATTAACAGGAAAAAGCAAAAAATTTCAGAATTGCACCTTGCAATGTGGAGATATTACTGTTTGTGCATTTACAATATTCATTGATTTTTGCCATTGAAAAACGTCCAGAAATGTTTGAAGCTACTGACTGAATGAAAGGAGCTGGCATCTCACTCTCTTTGAATCTTCTTTATCATGCTAGGATTAGCAGGAAAAAGCAAAAAATTTCAGAATTGCACCTTGCAATGTGGAGATATTACTGTTTGTGCATTTACAATATTCATTGATTTTTGCCATTGAAAAACATGTTTTTCATATACCAGAAATGTTTGAAGCTACTGACTGAATGAAAGGAGCTGGCATCTCACTCTCTTTGAATCTTCTTTATCATGCTAGGATTAACAGGAAAAAGCAAAAAATTTCAGAATTGCACCTTGCAATGTGGAGATATTACTGTTTGTGCATTTACAATATTCATTGATTTTTGCCATTGAAAAACGTCCAGAAATGTTTGAAGCTACTGACTGAATGAAAGGAGCTGGCATCTCACTCTCTTTGAATCTTCTTTATCATGCTAGGATTAACAGGAAAAAGCTAAAAATTTCAGAATTGCACCTTGCAATGTGGAGATATTACTGTTTGTGCATTTACAATATTCATTGATTTTTGCCATTGAAAAACATGTTTTTCATATACCAGAAATGTTTGAAGCTACTGACTGAATGAAAGGAGCTGGCATCTCACTCTCTTTGAATCTTCTTTATCATGCTAGGATTAGCAGGAAAAAGCAAAAAATTTCAGAATTGCACCTTGCAATGTGGAGATATTACTGTTTGTGCATTTACAATATTCATTGATTTTTGCCATTGAAAAACATGTTTTTCATATACCAGAAATGTTTGAAGCTACTGACTGAATGAAAGGAGCTGGCATCTCACTCTCTTTGAATCTTCTTTATCATGCTAGGATTAGCAGGAAAAAGCAAAAAATTTCAGAATTGCACCTTGCAATGTGGAGATATTACTGTTTGTGCATTTACAATATTCATTGATTTTTGCCATTGAAAAACATGTTTTTCATATACCAGAAATGTTTGAAGCTACTGACTGAATGAAAGGAGCTGGCATCTCACTCTCTTTGAATCTTCTTTATCATGCTAGGATTAACAGGAAAAAGCAAAAAATTTCAGAATTGCACCTTGCAATGTGGAGATATTACTGTTTGTGCATTTACAATATTCATTGATTTTTGCCATTGAAAAACGTCCAGAAATGTTTGAAGCTACTGACTGAATGAAAGGAGCTGGCATCTCACTCTCTTTGAATCTTCTTTATCATGCTAGGATTAGCAGGAAAAAGCAAAAAATTTCAGAATTGCACCTTGCAATGTGGAGATATTACTGTTTGTGCATTTACAATATTTCAATGGCAAAAATCAATGAATATTGTAAATGCACAAACAGTAATTTATCCGCATTGCAAGGTGCAATTCTGAAATTTTTTGCTTTTTCCTGCTCCTCTTAGCTTGATAAAGAAGATTCAAAGAGAGTGAGATGCCAGCTCCTTTCATTCAGTCAGTAGCTTCAAACATTTCTGGTATATGAATAACATGATGTTTTTCAATGGCAAAAATCAATGAATATTGTAAATGCACAAACAGTAATTTCTCCGCATTGCAAGGTGCAATTCTGAAATTTTTTGCTTTTTCCTGCTCCTCTTAGCATGATAAAGAAGATTCAAAGAGAGTGAGATGCCAGCTCCTTTCATTCAGTCAGTAGCTTCAATCATTTCTGGACGTTTTTCAATGGCAAAAATCAATAAATATTGTAAATGCACAAACAGTAATTTCTCCGCATTGCAAGGTGCAATTCTGAAATTTTTTGCTTTTTCCTGCTCCTCTTAGCATGATAAAGAAGATTCAAAGAGAGTGAGATGCCAGCTCCTTTCATTCAGTCAGTAGCTTCAAACATTTCTGGTATATGAATAACATGATGTTTTTCAATGGCAAAAATCAATGAATATTGTAAATGCACAAACAGTAATTTCTCCGCATTGCAAGGTGCAATTCTGAAATTTTTTGCTTTTTCCTGCTCCTCTTAGCATGATAAAGAAGATTCAAAGAGAGTGAGATGCCAGCTCCTTTCATTCAGTCAGTAGCTTCAATCATTTCTGGACGTTTTTCAATGGCAAAAATCAATGAATATTGTAAATGCACAAACAGTAATTTCTCCGCATTGCAAGGTGCAATTCTGAAATTTTTTACTTTTTCCTGCTCCTCTTAGCATGGTAAAGAAGATTCAAAGAGAGTGAGATGCCAGCTCCTTTCATTCAGTCAGTAGCTTCAATCATTTCTGGTATATGAATAACATGATGTTTTTCAATGGCAAAAATCAATGAATATTGTAAATGCACAAACAGTAATTTCTCCGCATTGCAAGGTGCAATTCTGAAATTTTTTGCTTTTTCCTGCTCCTCTTAGCATGATAAAGAAGATTCAAAGAGAGTGAGATGCCAGCTCCTTTCATTCAGTCAGTAGCTTCAATCATTTCTGGACGTTTTTCAATGGCAAAAATCAATGAATATTGTAAATGCATAAACTAATTTCTCCGCATTGCAAGGTGCAATTCTGAAATTTTTTGCTTTTTCCTGCTCCTCTTAGCATGATAAAGAAGATTCAAAGAGAGTGAGATGCCAGCTCCTTTCATTCAGTCAGTAGCTTCAATCATTTCTGGTAAATGAATAACATGATGTTTTTCAATGGCAAAAATCAATGAATTTTGTAAATGCACAAACAGTAATTTCTCCGCATTGCAAGGCGCAATTCTGAAATTTTTTGCTTTTTCCTGCTCCTCTTAGCATGATAAAGAAGATTCAAAGAGAGTGAGATGCCAGCTCCTTTCATTCAGTCAGTAGCTTCAATCATTTCTGGACGTTTTTCAATGGCAAAAATCAATGAATATTGTAAATGCACAAACAGTAATTTCTCCGCATTGCAAGGTGCAATTCTGAAATTTTTTGCTTTTTCCTGCTCCTCTTAGCATGATAAAGAAGATTCAAAGAGAGTGAGATGCCAGCTCCTTTCATTCAGTCACTAGGTTCAATCATTTCTGGACGTTTTTCAATGGCAAAAATCAATGAATATTGTAAATGCACAAACAGTAATTTCTCCGCATTGCAAGGTGCAATTCTGAAATTTTTTGCTTTTTCCTGCTCCTCTTATCATGATAAAGAAGATTCAAAGAGAGTGAGGTGCCAGCTCCTTTCATTCAGTCAGTAGCTTCAAACATTTCTGGTATATGAATAACATGTTTTTCAATGGCAAAAATCAATGAATATTGTAAATGCACAAACAGTAATTTCTCCGCATTGCAAGGTGCAATTCTGAAATTTTTTGCTTTTTCCTGCTCCTCTTAGCATGATAAAGAAGATTCAAAGAGAGTGAGATGCCAGCTCCTTTCATTCAGTCAGTAGCTTCAATCATTTCTGGACGTTTTTCAATGTCAAAAATCAATGAATATTGTAAATGCACAAACAGTAATTTCTCCGCATTGCAAGGTGCAATTCTGAAATTTTTTGCTTTTTCCTGCTCCTGTTAGCATGATAAAGAAGATTCAAAGAGAGTGAGATGCCAGCTCCTTTCATTCAGTCAGTAGCTTCAAACATGTCTGGTATATGAATAACATGATGTTTTTCAATGGCAAAAATCAATGAATATTGTAAATGCACAAACAGTAATTTCTCCGCATTGCAAGGTGCAATTCTGAAATTTTTTGCTTTTTCCTGCTCCTCTTAGCATGATAAAGAAGATTCAAAGAGAGTGAGATGCCAGCTCCTTTCATTCAGTCAGTAGCTTCAATCATTTCTGGACGTTTTTCAATGGCAAAAATCAATGAATATTGTAAATGCACAAACAGTAATTTCTCCGCATTGCAAGGTGCAATTCTGAAATTTTTTGCTTTTTCCTGCTCCTCTTAGCATGATAAAGAAGATTCAAAGAGAGTGAGATGCCAGCTCCTTTCATTCAGTCAGTAGCTTCAAACATTTCTGGTATATGAATAACATGATGTTTTTCAATGGCAAAAATCAATGAATATTGTAAATGCACAAACAGTAATTTCTCCGCATTGCAAGGTGCAATTCTGAAATTTTTTGCTTTTTCCTGCTCCTCTTAGCATGATAAAGAAGATTCAAAGAGAGTGAGATGCCAGCTCCTTTCATTCAGTCAGTAGCTTCAAACATTTCTGGACGTTTTTCAATTGCAAAAATCAATGGATATTGTAAATGCACAAACAGTAATTTCTCCGCATTGCAAGGTGCAATTCTGAAATTTTTTGCTTTTTCCTGCTCCTCTTAGCATGATAAAGAAGATTCAAAGAGAGTGAGATGCCAGCTCCTTTCATTCAGTCAGTAGCTTCAAACATTTCTGGACGTTTTTCAATTGCAAAAATCAATGGATATTGTAAATGCACAAACAGTAATTTCTCCGCATTGCAAGGTGCAATTCTGAAATTTTTTGCTTTTTCCTGCTCCTCTTAGCATGATAAAGAAGATTCAAAGAGAGTGAGATGCCAGCTACTTTCATTCAGTCAGTAGCTTCAATCATTTCTGGTATATGAATAACATGATGTTTTTCAATGGCAAAAATCAATGAATATTGTAAATGCACAAACAGTAATTTCTCCGCATTGCAAGGTGCAATTCTGAAATTTTTTGCTTTTTCCTGCTCCTCTTAGCATGATAAAGAAGATTCAAAGAGAGTGAGATGCCAGCTCCTTTCATTCAGTCAGTAGCTTCAAACATTTCTGGTATATGAATAACATGATGTTTTTCAATGGCAAAAATCAATGAATATTGTAAATGCACAAACAGTAATTTCTCCGCATTGCAAGGTGCAATTCTGAAATTTTTTGCTTTTTCCTGCTCCTCTTAGCATGATAAAGAAGATTCAAAGAGAGTGAGATGCCAGCTCCTTTCATTCAGTCAGTAGCTTCAATCATTTCTGGTATATGAATAACATGATGTTTTTCAATGGCAAAAATCAATGAATATTGTAAATGCGCAAAGAGTAATTTATCCGCATTGCAAGGTGCAATTCTGAAATTTTTTGCTTTTTCCTGCTCCTCTTAGCATGATAAAGAAGATTCAAAGAGAGTGAGATGCCAGCTCCTTTCATTCAGTCAGTAGCTTCAAACATTTCTGGTATATGAATAACATGATGTTTTTCAATGGCAAAAATCAATGAATATTGTAAATGCACAAACAGTAATTTCTCCGCATTGCAAGGTGCAATTCTGAAATTTTTTGCTTTTTCCTGCTCCTCTTAGCATGATAAAGAAGATTCAAAGAGAGTGAGATGCCAGCTCCTTTCATTCAGTCAGTAGCTTCAATCATTTCTGGTATATGAATAACATGATGTTTTTCAATGGCAAAAATCAATGAATTTTGTAAATGCACAAACAGCAATTTCTCCGCATTGCAAGGTGCAATTCTGAAATTTTTTGCTTTTTCCTGTTCCTCTTAGCATGATAAAGAAGATTCAAAGAGAGTGAGATGCCAGCTCCTTTCATTCAGTCAGTAGCTTCAATCATTTCTGGACGTTTTTCAATGGCAAAAATCAATGAATATTGTAAATGCAAAAACAGTAATTTCTCCGCATTGCAAGGTGCAATTCTGAAATTTTTTGCTTTTTCCTGCTCCTCTTAGCATGATAAAGAAGATTCAAAGAGAGTGAGATGCCAGCTCCTTTCATTCAGTCAGTAGCTTCAAACATTTCTGGTATATGAATAACATGATGTTTTTCAATGGCAAAAATCAATGAATATTGTAAATGCACAAACAGTAATTTCTCCGCATTGCAAGGTGCAATTCTGAAATTTTTTGCTTTTTCCTGCTCCTCTTAGCATGATAAAGAAGATTCAAAGAGAGTGAGATGCCAGCTCCTTTCATTCAGTCAGTAGCTTCAAACATTTCTGGTATATGAATAACATGATGTTTTTCAATGGCAAAAATCAATGAATATTGTAAATGCACAAACAGTAATTTCTCCGCATTGCAAGGTGCAATTCTGAAATTTTTTGCTTTTTCCTGCTCCTCTTAGCATGATAAAGAAGATTCAAAGAGAGTGAGATGCCAGCTCCTTTCATTCAGTCAGTAGCTTCAATCATTTCTGGACGTTTTTCAATGGCAAAAATCAATGAATATTGTAAATGCACAAACAGTAATTTCTCCGCATTGCAAGGTGCAATTCTGAAATTTTTTGCTTTTTCCTGCTCCTCTTAGCATGATAAAGAGATTCAAAGAGAGTGAGATGCCAGCTCCTTTCATTCAGTCAGTAGCTTCAAACATTTCTGGTATATGAATAACATGATGTTTTTCAATGGTAAAAATCAATGAATATTGTAAATGCACAAACAGTAATTTCTCCGCATTGCAAGGTGCAATTCTGAAATTTTTTGCTTTTTCCTGCTCCTCTTAGCATGATAAAGAAGATTCAAAGAGATTGAGATGCCAGCTCCTTTCATTCAGTCAGTAGCTTCAATCATTTCTGGTATATGAATAACATGATGTTTTTCAATGGCAAAAATCAATGAATATTGTAAATGCACAAACAGTAATTTATCCGCATTGCAAGGTGCAATTCTGAAATTTTTTGCTTTTTCCTGCTCCTCTTAGCATGATAAAGAAGATTCAAAGAGAGTGAGATGCCAGCTCCTTTCATTCAGTCAGTAGCTTCAAACATTTCTGGTATATGAATAACATGATGTTTTTCAATGGCAAAAATCAATGAATATTGTAAATGCACAAACAGTAATTTCTCCGCATTGCAAGGTGCAATTCTGAAATTTTTTGCTTTTTCCTGCTCCTCTTAGCATGATAAATAAGATTCAAAGAGAGTGAGATGCCAGCTCCTTTCATTCAGTCAGTAGCTTCAATCATTTCTGGAAGTTTTTCAATGGCAAAAATCAATGAATATTGTAAATGCACAAACAGTAATTTCTCCGCATTGCAAGGTGCAATTCTGAAATTTTTTGCTTTTTCCTGCTCCTCTTAGCATGATAAAGAAGATTCAAAGAGAGTGAGATGCCAGCTCCTTTCATTCAGTCAGTAGCTTCAATCATTTCTGGACGTTTTTCAATGGCAAAAATCAATGAATATTGTAAATGCACAGACAGTAATTTCTCCGCATTGCAAGGTGCAATTCTGAAATTTTTTGCTTTTTCCTGCTCCTCTTAGCATGATAAAGAAGATTCAAAGAGAGTGAGATGCCAGCTCCTTTCATTCAGTCAGTAGCTTCAATCATTTCGGAAGTTTTTCAATGGCAAAAATTAATGAATATTGTAAATGCACAAACAGTAATTTCTCCGCATTGCAAGGTGCAATTCTGAAATTTTTTGCTTTTTCCTGCTCCTCTTAGCATGATAAAGAAGATTCAAAGAGAGTGAGATGCCAGCTCCTTTCATTCAGTCAGTAGCTTCAATCATTTCTGGACGTTTTTCAATGGCAAAAATCAATGAATATTGTAAATGCACAAACAGTAATTTCTCCGCATTGCAAGGTGCAATTCTGAAATTTTTTGCTTTCTCCTGCTCCTCTTAGCATGATAAAGAAGATTCAAAGAGAGTGAGATGCCAGCTCCTTTCATTCAGTCAGTAGCTTCAATCATTTCTGGACGTTTTTCAATGGCAAAAATCAGTGAATATTGTAAATGCACAAACAGTAATTTCTCCGCATTGCAAGGTGCAATTCTGAAATTTTTTGCTTTTTCCTGCTCCTCTTAGCATGATAAAGAAGATTCAAAGAGAGTGAGATGCCAGCTCCTTTCATTCAGTCAGTAGCTTCAAACATTTCTGGTATATGAATAACATGATGTTTTTCAATGGCAAAAATCAATGAATATTGTAAATGCACAAACAGTAATTTCTCCGCATTGCAAGGTGCAATTCTGAAATTTTTTGCTTTTTCCTGCTCCTCTTAGCATGATAAAGAAGATTCAAAGAGAGTGAGATGCCAGCTCCTTTCATTCAGTCAGTAGCTTCAATCATTTCTGGACGTTTTTCATTGGCAAAAATCAATGAATATTGTAAATGCACAAACAGTAATTTCTCCGCATTGCAAGGTGCAATTCTGAAATTTTTTGCTTTTTCCTGCTCCTCTTAGCATGATAAAGAAGATTCAAAGAGAGTGAGATGCCAGCTCCTTTCATTCAGTCAGTAGCTTCAAACATTTCTGGTATATGAATAACATGATGTTTTTCAATGGCAAAAATCAATGAATATTGTAAATGCACAAACAGTAATTTCTCCGCATTGCAAGGTGCAATTCTGAAATTTTTTGCTTTTTCCTGCTCCTCTTAGCATGATAAAGAAGATTCAAAGAGAGTGAGATGCCAGCTCCTTTCCTTCAGTCAGTAGCTTCAATCATTTCTGGACGTTTTTCAATGGCAAAAATCAATGAATATTGTAAATGCACAAACAGTAATTTCTCCGCATTGCAAGGTGCAATTCTGAAATTTTTTGCTTTTTCCTGCTCCTCTTAGCATGATAAAGAAGATTCAAAGAGAGTGAGATGCCAGCTCCTTTCATTCAGTCAGTAGCTTCAATCATTTCTGGAAGTTTTTCAATGGCAAAAATCAATGAATATTGTAAATGCACAAACAGTAATTTCTCCGCATTGCAAGGTGCAATTCTGAAATTTTTTGCTTTTTCCTGCTCCTCTTAGCATGATAAAGAAGATTCAAAGAGAGTGAGATGCCAGCTCCTTTCATTCAGTCAGTAGCTTCAATCATTTCTGGACGTTTTTCAATGGCAAAAATCAATGAATATTGTAAATGCACAAACAGTAATTTCTCCGCATTGCAAGGTGCAATTCTGAAATTTTTTGCTTTTTCCTGCTCCTCTTAGCATGATAAAGAAGATTCAAAGAGAGTGAGATGCCAGCTCCTTTCATTCAGTCAGTAGCTTCAATCATTTCTGGAAGTTTTTCAATGGCAAAAATTAATGAATATTGTAAATGCACAAACAGTAATTTCTCCGCATTGCAAGGTGCAATTCTGAAATTTTTTGCTTTTTCCTGCTCCTCTTAGCATGATAAAGAAGATTCAAAGAGAGTGAGATGCCAGCTCCTTTCATTCAGTCAGTAGCTTCAATCATTTCTGGACGTTTTTCAATGGCAAAAATCAATGAATATTGTAAATGCACAAACAGTAATTTCTCCGCATTGCAAGGTGCAATTCTGAAATTTTTTGCTTTTTCCTGCTCCTCTTAGCATGATAAAGAAGATTCAAAGAGAGTGAGATGCCAGCTCCTTTCATTCAGTCAGTAGCTTCAATCATTTCTGGACGTTTTTCAATGGCAAAAATCAGTGAATATTGTAAATGCACAAACAGTAATTTCTCCGCATTGCAAGGTGCAATTCTGAAATTTTTTGCTTTTTCCTGCTCCTCTTAGCATGATAAAGAAGATTCAAAGAGAGTGAGATGCCAGCTCCTTTCATTCAGTCAGTAGCTTCAAACATTTCTGGTATATGAATAACATGATGTTTTTCAATGGCAAAAATCAATGAATATTGTAAATGCACAAACAGTAATTTCTCCGCATTGCAAGGTGCAATTCTGAAATTTTTTGCTTTTTCCTGCTCCTCTTAGCATGATAAAGAAGATTCAAAGAGAGTGAGATGCCAGCTCCTTTCATTCAGTCAGTAGCTTCAATCATTTCTGGACATTTTTCAATGGCAAAAATCAATGAATATTGTAAATGCACAAAACAGTAATTTCTCCGCATTGCAAGGTGCAATTCTGAAATTTTTTGCTTTTTCCTGCTCCTCTTAGCATGATAAAGAAGATTCAAAGAGAGTGAGATGCCAGCTCCTTTCATTCAGTCAGTAGCTTCAAACATTTCTGGTATATGAATAACATGATGTTTTTCAATGGCAAAAATCAATGAATATTGTAAATGCACAAACAGTAATTTCTCCGCATTGCAAGGTGCAATTCTGAAATTTTTTGCTTTTTCCTGCTCCTCTTAGCATGATAAAGAAGATTCAAAGAGAGTGAGATGCCAGCTCCTTTCATTCAGTCAGTAGCTTCAATCATTTCTGGACGTTTTTCAATGGCAAAAATCAATGAATATTGTAAATGCACAAACAGTAATTTCTCCGCATTGCAAGGTGCAATTCTGAAATTTTTTGCTTTTTCCTGCTCCTCTTAGCATGATAAAGAAGATTCAAAGAGAGTGAGATGCCAGCTCCTTTCATTCAGTCAGTAGCTTCAATCATTTCTGGAAGTTTTTCAATGGCAAAAATCAATGAATATTGTAAATGCACAAACAGTAATTTCTCCGCATTGCAAGGTGCAATTCTGAAATTTTTTGCTTTTTCCTGCTCCTCTTAGCATGATAAAGAAGATTCAAAGAGAGTGAGATGCCAGCTCCTTTCATTCAGTCAGTAGCTTCAATCATTTCTGGACGTTTTTCAATGGCAAAAATCAATGAATATTGTAAATGCACAAACAGTAATTTCTCCGCATTGCAAGGTGCAATTCTGAAATTTTTTGCTTTTTCCTGCTCCTCTTAGCATGATAAAGAAGATTCAAAGAGAGTGAGATGCCAGCTCCTTTCATTCAGTCAGTAGCTTCAAACATTTCTGGTATATGAATAACATGATGTTTTTCAATGGCAAAAATCAATGAATATTGTAAATGCACAAACAATAATTTCTCCGCATTGCAAGGTGCAATTCTGAAATTTTTTGCTTTTTCCTGCTCCTCTTAGCATGATAAAGAAGATTCAAAGAGAGTGAGATGCCAGCTCCTTTCATTCAGTCAGTAGCTTCAATCATTTCTGGACGTTTTTCAATGGCAAAAATCAATGAATATTGTAAATGCACAAACAGTAATTTCTCCGCATTGCAAGGTGCAATTCTGAAATTTTTTGCTTTTTCCTGCTCCTCTTAGCATGATAAAGAAGATTCAAAGAGAGTGAGATGCCAGCTCCTTTCATTCAGTCAGTAGCTTCAATCATTTCTGGACGTTTTTCAATGGCAAAAATCAGTGAATATTGTAAATGCACAAACAGTAATTTCTCCGCATTGCAAGGTGCAATTCTGAAATTTTTTGCTTTTTCCTGCTCCTCTTAGCATGATAAAGAAGATTCAAAGAGAGTGAGATGCCAGCTCCTTTCATTCAGTCAGTAGCTTCAAACATTTCTGGTATATGAATAACATGATGTTTTTCAATGGCAAAAATCAATGAATATTGTAAATGCACAAACAGTAATTTCTCCGCATTGCAAGGTGCAATTCTGAAATTTTTTGCTTTTTCCTGCTCCTCTTAGCATGATAAAGAAGATTCAAAGAGAGTGAGATGCCAGCTCCTTTCATTCAGTCAGTAGCTTCAATCATTTCTGGACATTTTTCAATGGCAAAAATCAATGAATATTGTAAATGCACAAAACAGTAATTTCTCCGCATTGCAAGGTGCAATTCTGAAATTTTTTGCTTTTTCCTGCTCCTCTTAGCATGATAAAGAAGATTCAAAGAGAGTGAGATGCCAGCTCCTTTCATTCAGTCAGTAGCTTCAAACATTTCTGGTATATGAATAACATGATGTTTTTCAATGGCAAAAATCAATGAATATTGTAAATGCACAAACAGTAATTTCTCCGCATTGCAAGGTGCAATTCTGAAATTTTTTGCTTTTTCCTGCTCCTCTTAGCATGATAAAGAAGATTCAAAGAGAGTGAGATGCCAGCTCCTTTCATTCAGTCAGTAGCTTCAATCATTTCTGGACGTTTTTCAATGGCAAAAATCAATGAATATTGTAAATGCACAAACAGTAATTTCTCCGCATTGCAAGGTGCAATTCTGAAATTTTTTGCTTTTTCCTGCTCCTCTTAGCATGATAAAGAAGATTCAAAGAGAGTGAGATGCCAGCTCCTTTCATTCAGTCAGTAGCTTCAATCATTTCTGGAAGTTTTTCAATGGCAAAAATCAATGAATATTGTAAATGCACAAACAGTAATTTCTCCGCATTGCAAGGTGCAATTCTGAAATTTTTTGCTTTTTCCTGCTCCTCTTAGCATGATAAAGAAGATTCAAAGAGAGTGAGATGCCAGCTCCTTTCATTCAGTCAGTAGCTTCAATCATTTCTGGACGTTTTTCAATGGCAAAAATCAATGAATATTGTAAATGCACAAACAGTAATTTCTCCGCATTGCAAGGTGCAATTCTGAAATTTTTTGCTTTTTCCTGCTCCTCTTAGCATGATAAAGAAGATTCAAAGAGAGTGAGATGCCAGCTCCTTTCATTCAGTCAGTAGCTTCAAACATTTCTGGTATATGAATAACATGATGTTTTTCAATGGCAAAAATCAATGAATATTGTAAATGCACAAACAATAATTTCTCCGCATTGCAAGGTGCAATTCTGAAATTTTTTGCTTTTTCCTGCTCCTCTTAGCATGATAAAGAAGATTCAAAGAGAGTGAGATGCCAGCTCCTTTCATTCAGTCAGTAGCTTCAATCATTTCTGGACGTTTTTCAATGGCAAAAATCAATGAATATTGTAAATGCACAAACAGTAATTTCTCCGCATTGCAAGGTGCAATTCTGAAATTTTTTGCTTTTTCCTGCTCCTCTTAGCATGATAAAGAAGATTCAAAGAGAGTGAGATGCCAGCTCCTTTCATTCAGTCAGTAGCTTCAATCATTTCTGGACGTTTTTCAATGGCAAAAATCAATGAATATTGTAAATGCACAAACAGTAATTTCTCCGCATTGCAAGGTGCAATTCTGAAATTTTTTGCTTTTTCCTGCTCCTCTTAGCATGATAAAGAAGATTCAAAGAGAGTGAGATGCCAGCTCCTTTCATTCAGTCAGTAGCTTCAAACATTTCTGGTATATGAATAACATGATGTTTTTCAATGGCAAAAATCAATGAATATTGTAAATGCACAAACAGTAATTTCTCCGCATTGCAAGGTGCAATTCTGAAATTTTTTGCTTTTTCCTGCTCCTCTTAGCATGATAAAGAAGATTCAAAGAGAGTGAGATGCCAGCTCCTTTCATTCAGTCAGTAGCTTCAATCATTTCTGGACGTTTTTCAATGGCAAAAATCAATGAATATTGTAAATGCACAAACAGTAATTTCTCCGCATTGCAAG
The DNA here is from genome assembly GCF_046119375.1 of Phyllobates terribilis. NCBI lineage: Eukaryota > Metazoa > Chordata > Amphibia > Anura > Dendrobatidae > Phyllobates > Phyllobates terribilis. Next base: position 77,203 of record NW_027364180.1, read on the forward strand.
GTGCAATTCTGAAATTTTTTGCTTTTTCCTGCTCCTCTTAGCATGATAAAGAAGATTCAAAGAGAGTGAGATGCCAGCTGCTTTCATTCAGTCAGTAGCTTCAAACATTTCTGGTATATGAATAACATGATGTTTTTCAATGGCAAAAATCAATGAATATTGTAAATGCACAAACAGTAATTTCTCCGCATTGCAAGGTGCAATTCTGAAATTTTTTGCTTTTTCCTGCTCCTCTTAGCATGATAAAGAAGATTCAAAGAGAGTGAGATGCCAGCTCCTTTCGTTCAGTCAGTAGCTTCAATCATTTCTGGACGTTTTTCAATGGCAAAAATCATTGAATATTGTAAATGCACAAACAGTAATTTCTCCGCATTGCAAGGTGCAATTCTGAAATTTTTTACTTTTTCCTGCTCCTCTTAGCATGATAAAGAAGATTCAAAGAGAGTGAGATGTCAGCTCCTTTCATTCAGTCAGTAGCTTCAATCATTTCTGGTATATGAATAACATGATGTTTTTCAATGGCAAAAATCAATGAATATTGTAAATGCACAAACAGTAATTTCTCCGCATTGCAAGGTGAAATTCTGAAATTTTTTGCTTTTTCCTGCTCCTCTTAGCATGATAAACAAGATTCAAAGAGAGTGAGATAACAGCTCCTTTCATTCAGTCAGTAGCTTCAATCATTTCTGGACGTTTTTCAATGGCAAAAATCAATGAATATTGTAAATGCACAAACAGTAATTTCTCCGCATTGCAAGGTGCAATTCTGAAATTTTTTGCTTTTTCCTGCTCCTCTTAGCATGATAAAGAAGATTCAAAGAGAGTGAGATGCCAGCTCCTTTCATTCAGTCAGTAGCTTCAATCATTTCTGGACGTTTTTCAATTGCAAAAATCAATGAATATTGTAAATGCACAAACAGTAATTTCTCCGCATTGCAAGGTGCAATTCTGAAATTTTTTGCTTTTTCCTGCTCCTCTTAGCATGATAAAGAAGATTCAAAGAGAGTGAGATGCCAGCTACTTTCATTCAGTCAGTAGCTTCAATCATTTCTGGTATATGAATAACATGATGTTTTTCAATGGCAAAAATCAATGAATATTGTAAATGCACAAACAGTAATTTCTCCGCATTGCAAGGTGCAATTCTGAAATTTTTTGCTTTATCCTGCTCCTCTTAGTATGATAAAGAAGATTCAAAGAGAGTGAGATGCCAGCTCCTTTCATTCAGTCAGTAGCTTCAATCATTTCTGGAAGTTTTTCAATGGCAAAAATCAATGAATATTGTAAATGCACAAACAGTAATTTCTCCGCATTGCAAGGTGCAATTCTGAAATTTTTTGCTTTTTCCTGCTCCTCTTAGCATGATAAAGAAGATTCAAAGAGAGTGAGATGCCAGCTCCTTTCATTCAGTCAGTAGCTTCAATCATTTCTGGTATATGAATAACATGATGTTTTTCAATGGCAAAAATCAATGAATTTTGTAAATGCACAAACAGTAATTTCTCCGCATTGCAAGGTGCAATTCTGAAATTTTTTGCTTTTTCCTGCTCCTCTTAGCATGATAAAGAAGATTCAAAGAGAGTGAGATGCCAGCTCCTTTCATTCAGTCAGTAGATTCAATCATTTCTGGACGTTTTTCAATGGCAAAAATCAATGAATATTGTAAATGCACAAACACTAATTTCTCCGCATTGCAAGGTGCAATTCTGAAATTTTTTGCTTTTTCCTGCTCCTCTTAGCATGATAAAGAAGATTCAAAGAGAGTGAGATGCCAGCTCCTTTCATTCAGTCAGTAGCTTCAAACATTTCTGGTATATGAATAACATGATGTTTTTCAATGGCAAAAATCAATGAATATTGTAAATGCACAAACAGTAATTTCTCCGCATTGCAAGGTGCAATTCTGAAATTTTTTGCTTTTTCCTGCTCCTCTTAGCATGTTAAAGAAGATTCAAAGAGAGTGAGATGCCAGCTCCTTTCGGTCAGTCAGTAGCTTCAATCATTTCTGGACGTTTTTCAATGGTAAAAATCAATGAATATTGTAAATGCACAAACAGTAATTTCTCCGCATTGCAAGGTGCAATTCTGAAATTTTTTGCTTTTTCCTGCTCCTCTTAGCATGATAAAGAAGATTCAAAGAGATGAGAGTGCCAGCTCCTTTCATTCAGTCAGTAGCTTCAAACATTTCTGGTATATGAATAACATGATGTTTTTCAATGGCAAAAATCAATGAATATTGTAAATGCACAAACAGTAATTTCTCCGCATTGCAAGGTGCAATTCTGAAATTTTTTGCTTTTTCCTGCTCCTCTTAGCATGATAAAGAAGATTCAAAGAGAGTGAGATGCCAGCTCCTTTCATTCAGTCAGTAGCTTCAATCATTTCTGGACGTTTTTCATTGGCAAAAATCAATGAATATTGTAAATGCACAAACAGTAATTTCTCCGCATTGCAAGGTGCAATTCTGAAATTTTTTGCTTTTTCCTGCTCCTCTTAGCATGATAAAGAAGATTCAAAGAGAGTGAGATGCCAGCTCCTTTCATTCAGTCAGTAGCTTCAAACATTTCTGGTATATGAATAACATGATGTTTTTCAATGGCAAAAATCAATGAATATTGTAAATGCACAAACAGTAATTTCTCCGCATTGCAAGGTGCAATTCTGAAATTTTTTGCTTTTTCCTGCTCCTCTTAGCATGATAAAGAAGATTCAAAGAGAGTGAGATGCCAGCTCCTTTCCTTCAGTCAGTAGCTTCAATCATTTCTGGACGTTTTTCAATGGCAAAAATCAATGAATATTGTAAATGCACAAACAGTAATTTCTCCGCATTGCAAGGTGCAATTCTGAAATTTTTTGCTTTTTCCTGCTCCTCTTAGCATGATAAAGAAGATTCAAAGAGAGTGAGATGCCAGCTCCTTTCATTCAGTCAGTAGCTTCAATCATTTCTGGAAGTTTTTCAATGGCAAAAATCAATGAATATTGTAAATGCACAAACAGTAATTTCTCCGCATTGCAAGGTGCAATTCTGAAATTTTTTGCTTTTTCCTGCTCCTCTTAGCATGATAAAGAAGATTCAAAGAGAGTGAGATGCCAGCTCCTTTCATTCAGTCAGTAGCTTCAATCATTTCTGGACGTTTTTCAATGGCAAAAATCAATGAATATTGTAAATGCACAAACAGTAATTTCTCCGCATTGCAAGGTGCAATTCTGAAATTTTTTGCTTTTTCCTGCTCCTCTTAGCATGATAAAGAAGATTCAAAGAGAGTGAGATGCCAGCTCCTTTCATTCAGTCAGTAGCTTCAATCATTTCTGGAAGTTTTTCAATGGCAAAAATTAATGAATATTGTAAATGCACAAACAGTAATTTCTCCGCATTGCAAGGTGCAATTCTGAAATTTTTTGCTTTTTCCTGCTCCTCTTAGCATGATAAAGAAGATTCAAAGAGAGTGAGATGCCAGCTCCTTTCATTCAGTCAGTAGCTTCAATCATTTCTGGACGTTTTTCAATGGCAAAAATCAATGAATATTGTAAATGCACAAACAGTAATTTCTCCGCATTGCAAGGTGCAATTCTGAAATTTTTTGCTTTTTCCTGCTCCTCTTAGCATGATAAAGAAGATTCAAAGAGAGTGAGATGCCAGCTCCTTTCATTCAGTCAGTAGCTTCAATCATTTCTGGACGTTTTTCAATGGCAAAAATCAGTGAATATTGTAAATGCACAAACAGTAATTTCTCCGCATTGCAAGGTGCAATTCTGAAATTTTTTGCTTTTTCCTGCTCCTCTTAGCATGATAAAGAAGATTCAAAGAGAGTGAGATGCCAGCTCCTTTCATTCAGTCAGTAGCTTCAAACATTTCTGGTATATGAATAACATGATGTTTTTCAATGGCAAAAATCAATGAATATTGTAAATGCACAAACAGTAATTTCTCCGCATTGCAAGGTGCAATTCTGAAATTTTTTGCTTTTTCCTGCTCCTCTTAGCATGATAAAGAAGATTCAAAGAGAGTGAGATGCCAGCTCCTTTCATTCAGTCAGTAGCTTCAATCATTTCTGGACATTTTTCAATGGCAAAAATCAATGAATATTGTAAATGCACAAAACAGTAATTTCTCCGCATTGCAAGGTGCAATTCTGAAATTTTTTGCTTTTTCCTGCTCCTCTTAGCATGATAAAGAAGATTCAAAGAGAGTGAGATGCCAGCTCCTTTCATTCAGTCAGTAGCTTCAAACATTTCTGGTATATGAATAACATGATGTTTTTCAATGGCAAAAATCAATGAATATTGTAAATGCACAAACAGTAATTTCTCCGCATTGCAAGGTGCAATTCTGAAATTTTTTGCTTTTTCCTGCTCCTCTTAGCATGATAAAGAAGATTCAAAGAGAGTGAGATGCCAGCTCCTTTCATTCAGTCAGTAGCTTCAATCATTTCTGGACGTTTTTCAATGGCAAAAATCAATGAATATTGTAAATGCACAAACAGTAATTTCTCCGCATTGCAAGGTGCAATTCTGAAATTTTTTGCTTTTTCCTGCTCCTCTTAGCATGATAAAGAAGATTCAAAGAGAGTGAGATGCCAGCTCCTTTCATTCAGTCAGTAGCTTCAATCATTTCTGGAAGTTTTTCAATGGCAAAAATCAATGAATATTGTAAATGCACAAACAGTAATTTCTCCGCATTGCAAGGTGCAATTCTGAAATTTTTTGCTTTTTCCTGCTCCTCTTAGCATGATAAAGAAGATTCAAAGAGAGTGAGATGCCAGCTCCTTTCATTCAGTCAGTAGCTTCAATCATTTCTGGACGTTTTTCAATGGCAAAAATCAATGAATATTGTAAATGCACAAACAGTAATTTCTCCGCATTGCAAGGTGCAATTCTGAAATTTTTTGCTTTTTCCTGCTCCTCTTAGCATGATAAAGAAGATTCAAAGAGAGTGAGATGCCAGCTCCTTTCATTCAGTCAGTAGCTTCAAACATTTCTGGTATATGAATAACATGATGTTTTTCAATGGCAAAAATCAATGAATATTGTAAATGCACAAACAATAATTTCTCCGCATTGCAAGGTGCAATTCTGAAATTTTTTGCTTTTTCCTGCTCCTCTTAGCATGATAAAGAAGATTCAAAGAGAGTGAGATGCCAGCTCCTTTCATTCAGTCAGTAGCTTCAATCATTTCTGGACGTTTTTCAATGGCAAAAATCAATGAATATTGTAAATGCACAAACAGTAATTTCTCCGCATTGCAAGGTGCAATTCTGAAATTTTTTGCTTTTTCCTGCTCCTCTTAGCATGATAAAGAAGATTCAAAGAGAGTGAGATGCCAGCTCCTTTCATTCAGTCAGTAGCTTCAATCATTTCTGGACGTTTTTCAATGGCAAAAATCAGTGAATATTGTAAATGCACAAACAGTAATTTCTCCGCATTGCAAGGTGCAATTCTGAAATTTTTTGCTTTTTCCTGCTCCTCTTAGCATGATAAAGAAGATTCAAAGAGAGTGAGATGCCAGCTCCTTTCATTCAGTCAGTAGCTTCAAACATTTCTGGTATATGAATAACATGATGTTTTTCAATGGCAAAAATCAATGAATATTGTAAATGCACAAACAGTAATTTCTCCGCATTGCAAGGTGCAATTCTGAAATTTTTTGTTTTTTCCTGCTCCTCTTAGCATGATAAAGAAGATTCAAAGAGAGTGAGATGCCAGCTCCTTTCATTCAGTCAGTAGCTTCAATCATTTCTGGACATTTTTCAATGGCAAAAATCAATGAATATTGTAAATGCACAAAACAGTAATTTCTCCGCATTGCAAGGTGCAATTCTGAAATTTTTTGCTTTTTCCTGCTCCTCTTAGCATGATAAAGAAGATTCAAAGAGAGTGAGATGCCAGCTCCTTTCATTCAGTCAGTAGCTTCAAACATTTCTGGTATATGAATAACATGATGTTTTTCAATGGCAAAAATCAATGAATATTGTAAATGCACAAACAGTAATTTCTCCGCATTGCAAGGTGCAATTCTGAAATTTTTTGCTTTTTCCTGCTCCTCTTAGCATGATAAAGAAGATTCAAAGAGAATGAGATGCCAGCTCCTTTCATTCAGTCAGTAGCTTCAATCATTTCTGGACGTTTTTCAATGGCAAAAATCAATGAATATTGTAAATGCACAAACAGTAATTTCTCCGCATTGCAAGGTGCAATTCTGAAATTTTTTGCTTTTTCCTGCTCCTCTTAGCATGATAAAGAAGATTCAAAGAGAGTGAGATGCCAGCTCCTTTCATTCAGTCAGTAGCTTCAATCATTTCTGGAAGTTTTTCAATGGCAAAAATCAATGAATATTGTAAATGCACAAACAGTAATTTCTCCGCATTGCAAGGTGCAATTCTGAAATTTTTTGCTTTTTCCTGCTCCTCTTAGCATGATAAAGAAGATTCAAAGAGAGTGAGATGCCAGCTCCTTTCATTCAGTCAGTAGCTTCAATCATTTCTGGACGTTTTTCAATGGCAAAAATCAATGAATATTGTAAATGCACAAACAGTAATTTCTCCGCATTGCAAGGTGCAATTCTGAAATTTTTTGCTTTTTCCTGCTCCTCTTAGCATGATAAAGAAGATTCAAAGAGAGTGAGATGCCAGCTCCTTTCATTCAGTCAGTAGCTTCAAACATTTCTGGTATATGAATAACATGATGTTTTTCAATGGCAAAAATCAATGAATATTGTAAATGCACAAACAATAATTTCTCCGCATTGCAAGGTGCAATTCTGAAATTTTTTGCTTTTTCCTGCTCCTCTTAGCATGATAAAGAAGATTCAAAGAGAGTGAGATGCCAGCTCCTTTCATTCAGTCAGTAGCTTCAATCATTTCTGGACCTTTTTCAATGGCAAAAATCAATGAATATTGTAAATGCACAAACAGTAATTTCTCCGCATTGCAAGGTGCAATTCTGAAATTTTTTGCTTTTTCCTGCTCCTCTTAGCATGATAAAGAAGATTCAAAGAGAGTGAGATGCCAGCTCCTTTCATTCAGTCAGTAGCTTCAATCATTTCTGGACGTTTTTCAATGGCAAAAATCAATGAATATTGTAAATGCACAAACAGTAATTTCTCCGCATTGCAAGGTGCAATTCTGAAATTTTTTGCTTTTTCCTGCTCCTCTTAGCATGATAAAGAAGATTCAAAGAGAGTGAGATGCCAGCTCCTTTCATTCAGTCAGTAGCTTCAAACATTTCTGGTATATGAATAACATGATGTTTTTCAATGGCAAAAATCAATGAATATTGTAAATGCACAAACAGTAATTTCTCCGCATTGCAAGGTGCAATTCTGAAATTTTTTGCTTTTTCCTGCTCCTCTTAGCATGATAAAGAAGATTCAAAGAGAGTGAGATGCCAGCTCCTTTCATTCAGTCAGTAGCTTCAATCATTTCTGGACGTTTTTCAATGGCAAAAATCAATGAATATTGTAAATGCACAAACAGTAATTTCTCCGCATTGCAAGGTGCAATTCTGAAATTTTTTGCTTTTTCCTGCTCCTCTTAGCATGATAAAGAAGATTCAAAGAGAGTGAGATGCCAGCTGCTTTCATTCAGTCAGTAGCTTCAAACATTTCTGGTATATGAATAACATGATGTTTTTCAATGGCAAAAATCAATGAATATTGTAAATGCACAAACAGTAATTTCTCCGCATTGCAAGGTGCAATTCTGAAATTTTTTGCTTTTTCCTGCTCCTCTTAGCATGATAAAGAAGATTCAAAGAGAGTGAGATGCCAGCTCCTTTCGTTCAGTCAGTAGCTTCAATCATTTCTGGACGTTTTTCAATGGCAAAAATCATTGAATATTGTAAATGCACAAACAGTAATTTCTCCGCATTGCAAGGTGCAATTCTGAAATTTTTTACTTTTTCCTGCTCCTCTTAGCATGATAAAGAAGATTCAAAGAGAGTGAGATGTCAGCTCCTTTCATTCAGTCAGTAGCTTCAATCATTTCTGGTATATGAATAACATGATGTTTTTCAATGGCAAAAATCAATGAATATTGTAAATGCACAAACAGTAATTTCTCCGCATTGCAAGGTGAAATTCTGAAATTTTTTGCTTTTTCCTGCTCCTCTTAGCATGATAAACAAGATTCAAAGAGAGTGAGATAACAGCTCCTTTCATTCAGTCAGTAGCTTCAATCATTTCTGGACGTTTTTCAATGGCAAAAATCAATGAATATTGTAAATGCACAAACAGTAATTTCTCCGCATTGCAAGGTGCAATTCTGAAATTTTTTGCTTTTTCCTGCTCCTCTTAGCATGATAAAGAAGATTCAAAGAGAGTGAGATGCCAGCTCCTTTCATTCAGTCAGTAGCTTCAATCATTTCTGGACGTTTTTCAATTGCAAAAATCAATGAATATTGTAAATGCACAAACAGTAATTTCTCCGCATTGCAAGGTGCAATTCTGAAATTTTTTGCTTTTTCCTGCTCCTCTTAGCATGATAAAGAAGATTCAAAGAGAGTGAGATGCCAGCTACTTTCATTCAGTCAGTAGCTTCAATCATTTCTGGTATATGAATAACATGATGTTTTTCAATGGCAAAAATCAATGAATATTGTAAATGCACAAACAGTAATTTCTCCGCATTGCAAGGTGCAATTCTGAAATTTTTTGCTTTATCCTGCTCCTCTTAGCATGATAAAGAAGATTCAAAGAGAGTGAGATGCCAGCTCCTTTCATTCAGTCAGTAGCTTCAATCATTTCTGGAAGTTTTTCAATGGCAAAAATCAATGAATATTGTAAATGCACAAACAGTAATTTCTCCGCATTGCAAGGTGCAATTCTGAAATTTTTTGCTTTTTCCTGCTCCTCTTAGCATGATAAAGAAGATTCAAAGAGAGTGAGATGCCAGCTCCTTTCATTCAGTCAGTAGCTTCAATCATTTCTGGTATATGAATAACATGATGTTTTTCAATGGCAAAAATCAATGAATTTTGTAAATGCACAAACAGTAATTTCTCCGCATTGCAAGGTGCAATTCTGAAATTTTTTGCTTTTTCCTGCTCCTCTTAGCATGATAAAGAAGATTCAAAGAGAGTGAGATGCCAGCTCCTTTCATTCAGTCAGTAGATTCAATCATTTCTGGACGTTTTTCAATGGCAAAAATCAATGAATATTGTAAATGCACAAACACTAATTTCTCCGCATTGCAAGGTGCAATTCTGAAATTTTTTGCTTTTTCCTGCTCCTCTTAGCATGATAAAGAAGATTCAAAGAGAGTGAGATGCCAGCTCCTTTCATTCAGTCAGTAGCTTCAAACATTTCTGGTATATGAATAACATGATGTTTTTCAATGGCAAAAATCAATGAATATTGTAAATGCACAAACAGTAATTTCTCCGCATTGCAAGGTGCAATTCTGAAATTTTTTGCTTTTTCCTGCTCCTCTTAGCATGTTAAAGAAGATTCAAAGAGAGTGAGATGCCAGCTCCTTTCGGTCAGTCAGTAGCTTCAATCATTTCTGGACGTTTTTCAATGGTAAAAATCAATGAATATTGTAAATGCACAAACAGTAATTTCTCCGCATTGCAAGGTGCAATTCTGAAATTTTTTGCTTTTTCCTGCTCCTCTTAGCATGATAAAGAAGATTCAAAGAGAGTGAGATGCCAGCTCCTTTCATTCAGTCAGTAGCTTCAAACATTTCTGGTATATGAATAACATGATGTTTTTCAATGGCAAAAATCAATGAATATTGTAAATGCACAAACAGTAATTTCTCCGCATTGCAAGGTGCAATTCTGAAATTTTTTGCTTTTTCCTGCTCCTCTTAGCATGATAAAGAAGATTCAAAGAGAGTGAGATGCCAGCTCCTTTCATTCAGTCAGTAGCTTCAATCATTTCTGGACGTTTTTCAGTGGCAAAAATCAATGAATATTGTAAATGCACAAACAGTAATTTCTCCGCATTGCAAGGTGCAATTCTGAAATTTTTTGCTTTTTCCTGCTCCTCTTAGCATGATAAAGAAGATTCAAAGAGAGTGAGATGCCAGCTCCTTTCATTCAGTCAGTAGCTTCAAACATTTCTGGTATATGAATAACATGATGTTTTTCAATGGCAAAAATCAATGAATATTGTAAATGCACAAACAATAATTTCTCCGCATTGCAAGGTGCAATTCTGAAATTTTTTGCTTTTTCCTGCTCCTCTTAGCATGATAAAGAAGATTCAAAGAGAGTGAGATGCCAGCTCCTTTCATTCAGTCAGTAGCTTCAATCATTTCTGGACGTTTTTCAATGGCAAAAATCAATGAATATTGTAAATGCACAAACAGTAATTTCTCCGCATTGCAAGGTGCAATTCTGAAATTTTTTGCTTTTTCCTGCTCCTCTTAGCATGATAAAGAAGATTCAAAGAGAGTGAGATGCCAGCTCCTTTCATTCAGTCAGTAGCTTCAATCATTTCTGGACGTTTTTCAATGGCAAAAATCAATGAATATTGTAAATGCACAAACAGTAATTTCTCCGCATTGCAAGGTGCAATTCTGAAATTTTTTGCTTTTTCCTGCTCCTCTTAGCATGATAAAGAAGATTCAAAGAGAGTGAGATGCCAGCTCCTTTCATTCAGTCAGTAGCTTCAAACATTTCTGGTATATGAATAACATGATGTTTTTCAATGGCAAAAATCAATGAATATTGTAAATGCACAAACAGTAAATTCTCCGCATTGCAAGGTGCAATTCTGAAATTTTTTGCTTTTTCCTGCTCCTCTTAGCATGATAAAGAAGATTCAAAGAGAGTGAGATGCCAGCTCCTTTCATTCAGTCAGTAGCTTCAATCATTTCTGGACGTTTTTCAATGGCAAAAATCAATGAATATTGTAAATGCACAAACACTAATTTCTCCGCATTGCAAGGTGCAATTCTGAAATTTTTTGCTTTTTCCTGCTCCTCTTAGCATGATAAAGAAGATTCAAAGAGAGTGAGATGCCAGCTCCTTTCATTCAGTCAGTAGCTTCAAACATTTCTGGTATATGAATAACATGATGTTTTTCAATGGCAAAAATCAATGAATATTGTAAATGCACAAACAATAATTTCTCCGCATTGCAAGGTGCAATTCTGAAATTTTTTGCTTTTTCCTGCTCCTCTTAGCATGATAAAGAAGATTCAAAGAGAGTGAGATGCCAGCTCCTTTCATTCAGTCAGTAGCTTCAATCATTTCTGGACGTTTTTCAATGGCAAAAATCAATGAATATTGTAAATGCACAAACAGTAATTTCTCCGCATTGCAAGGTGCAATTCTGAAATTTTTTGCTTTTTCCTGCTCCTCTTAGCATGATAAAGAAGATTCAAAGAGAGTGAGATGCCAGCTCCTTTCATTCAGTCAGTAGCTTCAATCATTTCTGGACGTTTTTCAATGGCAAAAATCAATGAATATTGTAAATGCACAAACAGTAATTTCTCCGCATTGCAAGGTGCAATTCTGAAATTTTTTGCTTTTTCCTGCTCCTCTTAGCATGATAAAGAAGATTCAAAGAGAGTGAGATGCCAGCTCCTTTCATTCAGTCAGTAGCTTCAAACATTTCTGGTATATGAATAACATGATGTTTTTCAATGGCAAAAATCAATGAATATTGTAAATGCACAAACAGTAATTTCTCCGCATTGCAAGGTGCAATTCTGAAATTTTTTGCTTTTTCCTGCTCCTCTTAGCATGATAAAGAAGATTCAAAGAGAGTGAGATGCCAGCTCCTTTCATTCAGTCAGTAGCTTCAATCATTTCTGGACGTTTTTCAATGGCAAAAATCAATGAATATTGTAAATGCACAAACAGTAATTTCTCCGCATTGCAAGGTGCAATTCTGAAATTTTTTGCTTTTTCCTGCTCCTCTTAGCATGATAAAGAAGATTCAAAGAGAGTGAGATGCCAGCTGCTTTCATTCAGTCAGTAGCTTCAAACATTTCTGGTATATGAATAACATGATGTTTTTCAATGGCAAAAATCAATGAATATTGTAAATGCACAAACAGTAATTTCTCCGCATTGCAAGGTGCAATTCTGAAATTTTTTGCTTTATCCTGCTCCTCTTAGCATGATAAAGAAGATTCAAAGAGAGTGAGATGCCAGCTCCTTTCATTCAGTCAGTAGCTTCAATCATTTCTGGAAGTTTTTCAATGGCAAAAATCAATGAATATTGTAAATGCACAAACAGTAATTTCTCCGCATTGCAAGGTGCAATTCTGAAATTTTTTGCTTTTTCCTGCTCCTCTTAGCATGATAAAGAAGATTCAAAGAGAGTGAGATGCCAGCTCCTTTCATTCAGTCAGTAGCTTCAATCATTTCTGGTATATGAATAACATGATGTTTTTCAATGGCAAAAATCAATGAATTTTGTAAATACACAAACAGTAATTTCTCCGCATTGCAAGGTGCAATTCTGAAATTTTTTGCTTTTTCCTGCTCCTCTTAGCATGATAAAGAAGATTCAAAGAGAGTGAGATGCCAGCTCCTTTCATTCAGTCAGTAGATTCAATCATTTCTGGACGTTTTTCAATGGCAAAAATCAATGAATATTGTAAATGCACAAACACTAATTTCTCCGCATTGCAAGGTGCAATTCTGAAATTTTTTGCTTTTTCCTGCTCCTCTTAGCATGATAAAGAAGATTCAAAGAGAGTGAGATGCCAGCTCCTTTCATTCAGTCAGTAGCTTCAAACATTTCTGGTATATGAATAACATGATGTTTTTCAATGGCAAAAATCAATGAATATTGTAAATGCACAAACAATAATTTCTCCGCATTGCAAGGTGCAATTCTGAAATTTTTTGCTTTTTCCTGCTCCTCTTAGCATGATAAAGAAGATTCAAAGAGAGTGAGATGCCAGCTCCTTTCATTCAGTCAGTAGCTTCAATCATTTCTGGACGTTTTTCAATGGCAAAAATCAATGAATATTGTAAATGCACAAACAGTAATTTCTCCGCATTGCAAGGTGCAATTCTGAAATTTTTTGCTTTTTCCTGCTCCTCTTAGCATGATAAAGAAGATTCAAAGAGAGTGAGATGCCAGCTCCTTTCATTCAGTCAGTAGCTTCAATCATTTCTGGACGTTTTTCAATGGCAAAAATCAATGAATATTGTAAATGCACAAACAGTAATTTCTCCGCATTGCAAGGTGCAATTCTGAAATTTTTTGCTTTTTCCTGCTCCTCTTAGCATGATAAAGAAGATTCAAAGAGAGTGAGATGCCAGCTCCTTTCATTCAGTCAGTAGCTTCAAACATTTCTGGTATATGAATAACATGATGTTTTTCAATGGCAAAAATCAATGAATATTGTAAATGCACAAACAGTAATTTCTCCGCATTGCAAGGTGCAATTCTGAAATTTTTTGCTTTTTCCTGCTCCTCTTAGCATGATAAAGAAGATTCAAAGAGAGTGAGATGCCAGCTCCTTTCATTCAGTCAGTAGCTTCAATCATTTCTGGACGTTTTTCAATGGCAAAAATCAATGAATATTGTAAATGCACAAACAGTAATTTCTCCGCATTGCAAGGTGCAATTCTGAAATTTTTTGCTTTTTCCTGCTCCTCTTAGCATGATAAAGAAGATTCAAAGAGAGTGAGATGCCAGCTGCTTTCATTCAGTCAGTAGCTTCAAACATTTCTGGTATATGAATAACATGATGTTTTTCAATGGCAAAAATCAATGAATATTGTAAATGCACAAACAGTAATTTCTCCGCATTGCAAGGTGCAATTCTGAAATTTTTTGCTTTTTCCTGCTCCTCTTAGCATGATAAAGAAGATTCAAAGAGAGTGAGTTGCCAGCTCCTTTCGTTCAGTCAGTAGCTTCAATCATTTCTGGACGTTTTTCAATGGCAAAAATCATTGAATATTGTAAATGCACAAACAGTAATTTCTCCGCATTGCAAGGTGCAATTCTGAAATTTTTTACTTTTTCCTGCTCCTCTTAGCATGATAAAGAAGATTCAAAGAGAGTGAGATGTCAGCTCCTTTCATTCAGTCAGTAGCTTCAATCATTTCTGGTATATGAATAACATGATGTTTTTCAATGGCAAAAATCAATGAATATTGTAAATGCACAAACAGTAATTTCTCCGCATTGCAAGGTGCAATTCTGAAATTTTTTGCTTTATCCTGCTCCTCTTAGCATGATAAAGAAGATTCAAAGAGAGTGAGATGCCAGCTCCTTTCATTCAGTCAGTAGCTTCAATCATTTCTGGAAGTTTTTCAATGGCAAAAATCAATGAATATTGTAAATGCACAAACAGTAATTTCTCCGCATTGCAAGGTGCAATTCTGAAATTTTTTGCTTTTTCCTGCTCCTCTTAGCATGATAAAGAAGATTCAAAGAGAGTGAGATGCCAGCTCCTTTCATTCAGTCAGTAGCTTCAATCATTTCTGGTATATGAATAACATGATGTTTTTCAATGGCAAAAATCAATGAATTTTGTAAATGCACAAACAGTAATTTCTCCGCATTGCAAGGTGCAATTCTGAAATTTTTTGCTTTTTCCTGCTCCTCTTAGCATGATAAAGAAGATTCAAAGAGAGTGAGATGCCAGCTCCTTTCATTCAGTCAGTAGATTCAATCATTTCTGGACGTTTTTCAATGGCAAAAATCAATGAATATTGTAAATGCACAAACACTAATTTCTCCGCATTGCAAGGTGCAATTCTGAAATTTTTTGCTTTTTCCTGCTCCTCTTAGCATGATAAAGAAGATTCAAAGAGAGTGAGATGCCAGCTCCTTTCATTCAGTCAGTAGCTTCAAACATTTCTGGTATATGAATAACATGATGTTTTTCAATGGCAAAAATCAATGAATATTGTAAATGCACAAACAGTAATTTCTCCGCATTGCAAGGTGCAATTCTGAAATTTTTTGCTTTTTCCTGCTCCTCTTAGCATGTTAAAGAAGATTCAAAGAGAGTGAGATGCCAGCTCCTTTCGGTCAGTCAGTAGCTTCAATCATTTCTGGACGTTTTTCAATGGTAAAAATCAATGAATATTGTAAATGCACAAACAGTAATTTCTCCGCATTGCAAGGTGCAATTCTGAAATTTTTTGCTTTTTCCTGCTCCTCTTAGCATGATAAAGAAGATTCAAAGAGAGTGAGATGCCAGCTCCTTTCATTCAGTCAGTAGCTTCAAACATTTCTGGTATATGAATAACATGATGTTTTTCAATGGCAAAAATCAATGAATATTGTAAATGCACAAACAGTAATTTCTCCGCATTGCAAGGTGCAATTCTGAAATTTTTTGCTTTTTCCTGCTCCTCTTAGCATGATAAAGAAGATTCAAAGAGAGTGAGATGCCAGCTCCTTTCATTCAGTCAGTAGCTTCAATCATTTCTGGACGTTTTTCAATGGCAAAAATCAATGAATATTGTAAATGCACAAACAGTAATTTCTCCGCATTGCAAGGTGCAATTCTGAAATTTTTTGCTTTTTCCTGCTCCTCTTAGCATGATAAAGAAGATTCAAAGAGAGTGAGATGCCAGCTCCTTTCATTCAGTCAGTAGCTTCAAACATTTCTGGTATATGAATAACATGATGTTTTTCAATGGCAAAAATCAATGAATATTGTAAATGCACAAACAGTAATTTCTCCGCATTGCAAGGTGCAATTCTGAAATTTTTTGCTTTTTCCTGCTCCTCTTAGCATGATAAAGAAGATTCAAAGAGAGTGAGATGCCAGCTCCTTTCATTCAGTCAGTAGCTTCAAAATTTCTGGTATATGAATAACATGATGTTTTTCAATGGCAAAAATCAATGAATATTGTAAATGCACAAACAGTAATTTCTCCGCATTGCAAGGTGCAATTCTGAAATTTTTTGCTTTTTCCTGCTCCTCTTAGCATGATAAAGAAGATTCAAAGAGAGTGAGATGCCAGCTCCTTTCATTCAGTCAGTAGCTTCAAACATTTCTGGTATATGAATAACATGATGTTTTTCAATGGCAAAAATCAATGAATATTGTAAATGCACAAACAGTAATTTCTCCGCATTGCAAGGTGCAATTCTGAAATTTTTTGCTTTTTCCTGCTCCTCTTAGCATGATAAAGAAGATTCAAAGAGAGTGAGATGCCAGCTGCTTTCATTCAGTCAGTAGCTTCAAACATTTCTGGTATATGAATAACATGATGTTTTTCAATGGCAAAAATTTCAGAATTGCACCTTGCAATGTGGAGATATTACTGTTTGTGCATTTACAATATTCATTGATTTTTGCCATTGAAAAACATGTTTTTCATATACCAGAAATGTTTGAAGCTACTGACTGAATGAAAGGAGCTGGCATCTCACTCTCTTTGAATCTTCTTTATCATGCTAGGATTAACAGGAAAAAGCAAAAAATTTCAGAATTGCACCTTGCAATGGGAGATATTACTGTTTGTGCATTTACAATATTCATTGATTTTTGCCATTGAAAAACGTCCAGAAATGTTTGAAGCTACTGACTGAATGAAAGGAGCTGGCATCTCACTCTCTTTGAATCTTCTTTATCATGCTAGGATTAGCAGGAAAAAGCAAAAAATTTCTGAATTGCACCTTGCAATGTGGAGATATTACTATTTGTGCATTTACAATATTCATTGATTTTTGCCATTGAAAAACATGTTTTTCATATACCAGAAATGTTTGAAGCTACTGACTGAATGAAAGGAGCTGGCATCTCACTCTCTTTGAATCTTCTTTATCATGCTAGGATTAGCAGGAAAAAGCAAAAAATTTCAGAATTGCACCTTGCAATGTGGAGATATTACTGTTTGTGCATTTACAATATTCATTGATTTTTGCCATTGAAAAACATGTTTTTCATATACCAGAAATGTTTGAAGCTACTGACTGAATGAAAGGAGCTGGCATCTCACTCTCTTTGAATCTTCTTTATCATGCTAGGATTAACAGGAAAAAGCAAAAAATTTCAGAATTGCACCTTGCAATGTGGAGATATTACTGTTTGTGCATTTACAATATTCATTGATTTTTCCCATTGAAAAACGTCCAGAAATGTTTGAAGCTACTGACTGAATGAAAGGAGCTGGCATCTCACTCTCTTTGAATCTTCTTTATCATGCTAGGATTAGCAGGAAAAAGCAAAAAATTTCAGAATTGCACCTTGCAATGTGGAGATATTACTGTTTGTGCATTTACAATATTCATTGATTTTTGCCATTGAAAAACATGTTTTTCATATACCAGAAATGTTTGAAGCTACTGACTGAATGAAAGGAGCTGGCATCTCACTCTCTTTGAATCTTCTTTATCATGCTAGGATTAGCAGGAAAAAGCAAAAAATTTCAGAATTGCACCTTACAATGTGGAGATATTACTGTTTGTGCATTTACAATATTCATTGATTTTTGCCATTGAAAAACGTCCAGAAATGTTTGAAGCTACTGACTGAATGAAAGGAGCTGGCATCTCACTCTCTTTGAATCTTCTTTATCATGCTAGGATTAGCAGGAAAAAGCAAAAAATTTCAGAATTGCACCTTGCAATGTGGAGATATTACTGTTTGTGCATTTACAATATTCATTGATTTTTGCCATTGAAAAACATGTTTTTCATATACCAGAAATGTTTGAAGCTACTGACTGAATGAAAGGAGCTGGCATCTCACTCTCTTTGAATCTTCTTTATCATGCTAGGATTAGCAGGAAAAAGCAAAAAATTTCAGAATTGCACCTTGCAATGTGGAGATATTACTGTTTGTGCATTTACAATATTCATTGATTTTTGCCATTCAAAAACGTCCAGAAATGTTTGAAGCTACTGACTGAATGAAAGGAGCTGGCATCTCACTCTCTTTGAATCTTCTTTATCATGCTAGGATTAGCAGGAAAAAGCAAAAAATTTCAGAATTGCACCTTGCAATGTGGAGATATTACTGTTTGTGCATTTACAATATTCATTGATTTTTGCCATTGAAAAACGTTTTTCATATACCAGAAATGTTTGAAGCTACTGACTGAATGAAAGGAGCTGGCATCTCACTCTCTTTGAATCTTCTTTATCATGCTAGGATTAAGAGGAAAAAGCAAAAAATTTCAGAATTGCACCTTGCAATGTGGAGATATTACTGTTTGTGCATTTACAATATTCATTGATTTTTGCCATTGAAAAACGTCCAGAAATGTTTGAAGCTACTGACTGAATGAAAGGAGCAGGCATCTCACTCTCTTTGAATCTTCTTTATCATGCTAGGATTAACAGGAAAAAGCTAAAAATTTCAGAATTGCACCTTGCAATGTGGAGATATTACTGTTTGTGCATTTACAATATTCATTGATTTTTGCCATTGAAAAACATGTTTTTCATATGCCAGAAATGTTTGAAGCTACTGACTGAATGAAAGGAGCTGGCATCTCACTCTCTTTGAATCTTCTTTATCATGCTAGGATTAGCAGGAAAAAGCAAAAAATTTCAGAATTGCACCTTGCAATGTGGAGATATTACTGTTTGTGCATTTACAATATTCATTGATTTTTGCCATTGAAAAACATGTTTTTCATATACCAGAAATGTTTGAAGCTACTGACTGAATGAAAGGAGCTGGCATCTCACTCTCTTTGAATCTTCTTTATCATGCTAGGATTAGCAGGAAAAAGCAAAAAATTTCAGAATTGCACCTTGCAATGTGGAGATATTACTGTTTGTGCATTTACAATATTCATTGATTTTTGCTATTGAAAAACATGTTTTTCATATACCAGAAATGTTTGAAGCTACTGACTGAATGAAAGGAGCTGGCATCTCACTCTCTTTGAATCTTCTTTATCATGCTAGGATTAACAGGAAAAAGCAAAAAATTTCAGAATTGCACCTTGCAATGTGGAGATATTACTGTTTGTGCATTTACAATATTCATTGATTTTTGCCATTGAAAAACGTCCAGAAATGTTTGAAGCTACTGACTGAAACGAGCTGGCATCTCACTCTCTTTGAATCTTCTTTATCATGCTAGGATTAACAGGAAAAAGCTAAAAATTTCAGAATTGCACCTTGCAATGTGGAGATATTACTGTTTGTGCATTTACAATATTCATTGATTTTTGCCATTGAAAAACATGTTTTTCATATACCAGAAATGTTTGAAGCTACTGACTGAATGAAAGGAGCTGGCATCTCACTCTCTTTGAATCTTCTTTATCATGCTAGGATTAGCAGGAAAAAGCAAAAAATTTCAGAATTGCACCTTGCAATGTGGAGATATTACTTTTTGTGCATTTACAATATTCATTGATTTTTACCATTGAAAAACATGTTTTTCATATACCAGAAATGTTTGAAGCTACTGACTGAATGAAAGGAGCTGGCATCTCACTCTCTTTGAATCTTCTTTATCATGCTAGGATTAGCAGGAAAAAGCAAAAAATTTCAGAATTGCACCTTGCAATGTGGAGATATTACTGTTTGTGCATTTACAATATTCATTGATTTTTGCCATTGAAAAACATGTTTTTCATATACCAGAAATGTTTGAAGCTACTGACTGAATGAAAGAAGCTGGCATCTCACTCTCTTTGAATCTTCTTTATCATGCTAGGATTAACAGGAAAAAGCAAAAAATTTCAGAATTGCACCTTGCAATGTGGAGATATTACTGTTTGTGCATTTACAATATTCATTGATTTTTGCCATTGAAAAACGTCCAGAAATGTTTGAAGCTACTGACTGAATGAAAGGAGCTGGCATCTCACTCTCTTTGAATCTTCTTTATCATGCTAGGATTATCAGGAAAAAGCAAAAAATTTCAGAATTGCACCTTGCAATGTGGAGATATTACTGTTTGTGCATTTACAATATTCATTGATTTTTGCCATTGAAAAACATGTTTTTCATATACCAGAAATGTTTGAAGCTACTGACTGAATGAAAGGAGCTGGCATCTCACTCTCTTTGAATCTTCTTTATCATGCTAAGAGGAGCAGGAAAAAGTAAAAAATTTCAGAATTGCACCTTGCAATGCGGAGAAATTACTGTTTGTGCATTTATAATAATAAATGATTTTTGCCATTGAAAAACGTCCAGAAATGATTGAAGCTACTGACTGAACGAAAGGAGCTGGCATCTCACTCTCTTTGAATCTTCTTTATCATGCTAAGAGGAGCAGGAAAAAGCAAAAAATTTCAGAATTGCACCTTGCAATGCGGACAAATTACTGTTTGTGCATTTACAATATTCATTGATTTTTGCCATTGAAAAACATCATGTTATTCATATACCAGAAATGTTTGAAGCTACTGACTGAATGAAAGGAGCTGGCATCTCACTCTCTTTGAATCTTCTTTATCATGCTAAGAGGAGCAGGAAAAAGCAAAAAATTTCAGAATTGCACCTTGCAATGCGGAGAAATTACTGTTTGTGCATTTACAATATTCATTGATTTTTGCCATTGAAAAACGTCCAGAAATGATTGAAGCTACTGACTGAATGAAAGGAGCTGGCATCTCACTCTCTTTGAATCTTCTTTATCATGCTAAGAGGAGCAGGAAAAAGCAAAAAATTTCAGAATTGCACCTTGCAATGCGGAGAAATTACTGTTTGTGCATTTACAATATTCATTGATTTTTGCCATTGAAAAACGTCCAGAAATGATTGAAGCTACTGACTGAATGAAAGGAGCTGGCATCTCACTCTCTTTGAATCTTGTTTATCATGCTAAGAGGAGCAGGAAAAAGCAAAAAATTTCAGAATTGCACCTTGCAATGCGGAGAAATTACTGTTTGTGCATTTACAATATTCATTGATTTTTGCCATTGAAAAACGTCCAGAAATGATTGAAGCTACTGACTGAATGAAAGGAGCTGGCATCTCACTCTCTTTGAATCTTCTTTATCATGCTAAGAGGAGCAGGAAAAAGCAAAAAATTTCAGAATTGCACCTTGCAATGCGGAGAAATTACTGTTTGTGCATTTACAATATTCATTGATTTTTGCCATTGAAAAACATCATGTTATTCATATACCAGAAATGATTGAAGCTACTGACTGAATGAAAGGAGCTGGCATCTCACTCTCTTTGAATCTTCTTTATCATGCTAAGAGGAGCAGGAAAAAGTAAAAAATTTCAGAATTGCACCTTGCAATGCGGAGAAATTACTGTTTGTGCATTTATAATATTCAATGATTTTTGCCATTGAAAAACGTCCAGAAATGATTGAAGCTACTGACTGAACGAAAGGAGCTGGCATCTCACTCTCTTTGAATCTTCTTTATCATGCTAAGAGGAGCAGGAAAAAGCAAAAAATTTCAGAATTGCACCTTGCAATGCGGAGAAATTACTGTTTGTGCATTTACAATATTCATTGATTTTTGCCATTGAAAAACATCATGTTATTCATATACCAGAAATGTTTGAAGCTACTGACTGAATGAAAGGAGCTGGCATCTCACTCTCTTTGAATCTTCTTTATCATGCTAAGAGGAGCAGGAAAAAGCAAAAAATTTCAGAATTGCACCTTGCAATGCGGAGAAATTACTGTTTGTGAATTTACAATATTCATTGATTTTTGCCATTGAAAAACGTCCAGAAATGATTGAAGCTACTGACTGAATGAAAGGAGCTGGCATCTCACTCTCTTTGAATCTTCTTTATCA
Organism: Phyllobates terribilis; assembly: GCF_046119375.1. NCBI lineage: Eukaryota > Metazoa > Chordata > Amphibia > Anura > Dendrobatidae > Phyllobates > Phyllobates terribilis. The sequence continues at coordinate 98,806 of NW_027364180.1, forward strand.
TGCTAAGAGGAGCAGGAAAAAGCAAAAAATTTCAGAATTGCACCTTGCAATGCGGAGAAATTACTGTTTGTGCATTTACAATATTCATTGATTTTTGCCATTGAAAAACATCCAGAAATGATTGAAGCTACTGACTGAATGAAAGGAACTGGCATCTCACTCTCTTTGAATCTTGTTTATCATGCTAAGAGGAGCAGGAAAAAGCAAAAAATTTCAGAATTGCACCTTGCAATGCGGAGAAATTACAGTTTGTGCATTTACAATATTCATTGATTTTTGCCATTGAAAAACGTCCAGAAATGATTGAAGCTACTGACTGAATGAAAGGAGCTGGCATCTCACTCTCTTTGAATCTTCTTTATCATGCTAAGAGGAGCAGGAAAAAGCAAAAAATTTCAGAATTGCACCTTGCAATGCGGAGAAATTACTGTTTGTGCATTTACAATATTCATTGATTTTTGCCTTTGAAAAACATCATGTTATTCATATACCAGAAATGATTGAAGCTACTGACTGAATGAAAGGAGCTGGCATCTCACTCTCTTTGAATCTTCTTTATCATGCTAAGAGGAGCAGGAAAAAGTAAAAAATTTCAGAATTGCACCTTGCAATGCGGAGAAATTACTGTTTGTGCATTTATAATATTCAATGATTTTTGCCATTGAAAAACGTCCAGAAATGATTGAAGCTACTGACTGAACGAAAGGAGCTGGCATCTCACTCTCTTTGAATCTTCTTTATCATGCTAAGAGGAGCAGGAAAAAGCAAAAAATTTCAGAATTGCACCTTGCAATGCGGAGAAATTACTGTTTGTGCATTTACAATATTCATTGATTTTTGCCATTGAAAAACATCCAGAAATGATTGAAGCTACTGACTGAATGAAAGGAGCTGGCATCTCACTCTCTTTGAATCTTCTTTATCATGCTAAGAGGAGCAGGAAAAAGCAAAAAATTTCAGAATTGCACCTTGCAATGCGGAGAAATTACTGTTTGTGCATTTACAATATTCATTGATTTTTGCCATTGAAAAACATCATGTTATTCATATACCAGAAATGTTTGAAGCTACTGACTGAATGAAAGGAGCTGACATCTCACTCTCTTTGAATCTTCTTTATCATGCTAAGAGGAGCAGGAAAAAGCAAAAAATTTCAGAATTGCACCTTGCAATGCGGAGAAATTACTGTTTGTGCATTTACAATATTCATTTATTTTTGCCATTGAAAAACATCCAGAAATGATTGAAGCTACTGACTGAATGAAAGGAGCTGGCATCTCACACTCTTTGAATCTTCTTTATCATGCTAAGAGGAGCAGGAAAAAGCAAAAAATTTCAGAATTGCACCTTGCAATGCGGAGAAATTACTTTTTGTGCATTTACAATATTCATTGATTTTTGCCATTGAAAAACATCATGTTATTCATATACCAGAAATGTTTGAAGCTACTGACTGAATGAAAGGAGCTGGCATCTCACTCTCTTTGAATCTTCTTTATCATGCTAAGAGGAGCAGGAAAAAGCAAAAAATTTCAGAATTGCACCTTGCAATGCGGAGAAATTACTGTTTGTGCATTTACAATATTCATTGATTTTTGCCATTGAAAAACATCATGTTATTCATATACCAGAAATCTTTGAAGCTACTGACTGAATGAAAGGAGCTGGCATCTCACTCTCTTTGAATCTTCTTTATCATGCTAAGAGGAGCAGTAAAAAGCAAAAAATTTCAGAATTGCACCTTGCAATGTGGAGAAATTACTGTTTGTGCATTTACAATATTCATTGATTTTTACCATTGAAAAACGTCCAGAAATGATTGAAGCTACTGACTGAATGAAAGTAACTGGCATCTCACTCTCTTTGAATCTTCTTTATCATGCTAAGAGGAGCAGGAAAAAGCAAAAAATTTCAGACTTGCACCTTGCAATGCGGAGAAATTACTGTTTGTGCATTTACAATATTCATTGATTTTTGCCATTGAAAAACATCATGTTATTCATATACCAGAAATGTTTGAAGCTACTGACTGAATGAAAGGAGCTGGCATCTCACTCTCTTTGAATCTTCTTTATCATGCTAAGAGGAGCAGGAAAAAGCAAAAAATTTCAGAATTGCACCTTGCAATGCGGAGAAATTACTGTTTGTGCATTTACAATATTCATTGATTTTTGCCATTGAAAAACGTCCAGAAATGATTGAAGCTACTGACTGAATGAAAGGAGCTGGCATCTCACTCTCTTTGAATCTTCTTTATCATGCTAAGAGGAGCAGGAAAAAGCAAAAAATTTCAGAATTGCACCTTGCAATGCGGAGAAATTACTGTTTGTGCATTTACAATATTCATTGATTTTTGCCATTGAAAAACATGTTATTCATATACCAGAAATGTTTGAAGCTACTGACTGAATGAAAGGAGCTGGCATCTCACTCTCTTTGAATCTTCTTTATCATGCTAAGAGGAGCAGGAAAAAGCAAAAAATTTCAGAATTGCACCTTGCAATGCGGAGAAATTACTGTTTGTGCATTTACAATATTCATTGATTTTTGCCATTGAAAAACGTCCAGAAATGATTGAAGCTACTGACTGAATGAAAGGAGCTGGCATCTCACTCTCTTTGAATCTTCTTTATCATGCTAAGAGGAGCAGGAAAAAGCAAAAAATTTCAGAATTGCACCTTGCAATGCGGAGAAATTACTGTTTGTGCATTTACAATATTCATTGATTTTTGCCATTGAAAAACGTCCAGAAATGATTGAAGCTACTGACTGAATGAAAGGAGCTGGCATCTCACTCTCTTTGAATCTTGTTTATCATGCTAAGAGGAGCAGGAAAAAGCAAAAAATTTCAGAATTGCACCTTGCAATGCGGAGAAATTACTGTTTGTGCATTTACAATATTCATTGATTTTTGCCATTGAAAAACGTCCAGAAATGATTGAAGCTACTGACTGAATGAAAGGAGCTGGCATCTCACTCTCTTTGAATCTTCTTTATCATGCTAAGAGGAGCAGGAAAAAGCAAAAAATTTCAGAATTGCACCTTGCAATGCGGAGAAATTACTGTTTGTGCATTTACAATATTCATTGATTTTTGCCATTGAAAAACATCATGTTATTCATATACCAGAAATGATTGAAGCTACTGACTGAATGAAAGAAGCTGGCATCTCACTCTCTTTGAATCTTCTTTATCATGCTAAGAGGAGCAGGAAAAAGTAAAAAATTTCAGAATTGCACCTTGCAATGCGGAGAAATTACTGTTTGTGCATTTATAATAATAAATGATTTTTGCCATTGAAAAACGTCCAGAAATGATTGAAGCTACTGACTGAACGAAAGGAGCTGGCATCTCACTCTCTTTGAATCTTCTTTATCATGCTAAGAGGAGCAGGAAAAAGCAAAAAATTTCAGAATTGCACCTTGCAATGCGGACAAATTACTGTTTGTGCATTTACAATATTCATTGATTTTTGCCATTGAAAAACATCATGTTATTCATATACCAGAAATGTTTGAAGCTACTGACTGAATGAAAGGAGCTGGCATCTCACTCTCTTTGAATCTTCTTTATCATGCTAAGAGGAGCAGGAAAAAGCAAAAAATTTCAGAATTGCACCTTGCAATGCGGAGAAATTACTGTTTGTGCATTTACAATATTCATTGATTTTTGCCATTGAAAAACGTCCAGAAATGATTGAAGCTACTGACTGAATGAAAGGAGCTGGCATCTCACTCTCTTTGAATCTTCTTTATCATGCTAAGAGGAGCAGGAAAAAGCAAAAAATTTCAGAATTGCACCTTGCAATGCGGAGAAATTACTGTTTGTGCATTTACAATATTCATTGATTTTTGCCATTGAAAAACGTCCAGAAATGATTGAAGCTACTGACTGAATGAAAGGAGCTGGCATCTCACTCTCTTTGAATCTTGTTTATCATGCTAAGAGGAGCAGGAAAAAGCAAAAAATTTCAGAATTGCACCTTGCAATGCGGAGAAATTACTGTTTGTGCATTTACAATATTCATTGATTTTTGCCATTGAAAAACGTCCAGAAATGATTGAAGCTACTGACTGAATGAAAGGAGCTGGCATCTCACTCTCTTTGAATCTTCTTTATCATGCTAAGAGGAGCAGGAAAAAGCAAAAAATTTCAGAATTGCACCTTGCAATGCGGAGAAATTACTGTTTGTGCATTTACAATATTCATTGATTTTTGCCATTGAAAAACATCATGTTATTCATATACCAGAAATGATTGAAGCTACTGACTGAATGAAAGGAGCTGGCATCTCACTCTCTTTGAATCTTCTTTATCATGCTAAGAGGAGCAGGAAAAAGTAAAAAATTTCAGAATTGCACCTTGCAATGCGGAGAAATTACTGTTTGTGCATTTATAATATTCAATGATTTTTGCCATTGAAAAACGTCCAGAAATGATTGAAGCTACTGACTGAACGAAAGGAGCTGGCATCTCACTCTCTTTGAATCTTCTTTATCATGCTAAGAGGAGCAGGAAAAAGCAAAAAATTTCAGAATTGCACCTTGCAATGCGGAGAAATTACTGTTTGTGCATTTATAATATTCAATGATTTTTGCCATTGAAAAACGTCCAGAAATGATTGAAGCTACTGACTGAACGAAAGGAGCTGGCATCTCACTCTCTTTGAATCTTCTTTATCATGCTAAGAGGAGCAGGAAAAAGTAAAAAATTTCAGAATTGCACCTTGCAATGCGGAGAAATTACTGTTTGTGCATTTATAATATTCAATGATTTTTGCCATTGAAAAACGTCCAGAAATGATTGAAGCTACTGACTGAACGAAAGGAGCTGGCATCTCACTCTCTTTGAATCTTCTTTATCATGCTAAGAGGAGCAGGAAAAAGCAAAAAATTTCAGAATTGCACCTTGCAATGCGGAGAAATTACTGTTTGTGCATTTACAATATTCATTGATTTTTGCCATTGAAAAACATCCAGAAATGATTGAAGCTACTGACTGAATGAAAGGAGCTGGCATCTCACTCTCTTTGAATCTTCTTTATCATGCTAAGAGGAGCAGGAAAAAGCAAAAAATTTCAGAATTGCACCTTGCAATGCGGAGAAATTACTGTTTGTGCATTTACAATATTCATTGATTTTTGCCATTGAAAAACATCATGTTATTCATATACCAGAAATGTTTGAAGCTACTGACTGAATGAAAGGAGCTGACATCTCACTCTCTTTGAATCTTCTTTATCATGCTAAGAGGAGCAGGAAAAAGCAAAAAATTTCAGAATTGCACCTTGCAATGCGGAGAAATTACTGTTTGTGCATTTACAATATTCATTTATTTTTGCCATTGAAAAACATCCAGAAATGATTGAAGCTACTGACTGAATGAAAGGAGCTGGCATCTCACACTCTTTGAATCTTCTTTATCATGCTAAGAGGAGCAGGAAAAAGCAAAAAATTTCAGAATTGCACCTTGCAATGCGGAGAAATTACTTTTTGTGCATTTACAATATTCATTGATTTTTGCCATTGAAAAACATCATGTTATTCATATACCAGAAATGTTTGAAGCTACTGACTGAATGAAAGGAGCTGGCATCTCACTCTCTTTGAATCTTCTTTATCATGCTAAGAGGAGCAGGAAAAAGCAAAAAATTTCAGAATTGCACCTTGCAATGCGGAGAAATTACTGTTTGTGCATTTACAATATTCATTGATTTTTGCCATTGAAAAACATCATGTTATTCATATACCAGAAATGTTTGAAGCTACTGACTGAATGAAAGGAGCTGGCATCTCACTCTCTTTGAATCTTCTTTATCATGCTAAGAGGAGCAGTAAAAAGCAAAAAATTTCAGAATTGCACCTTGCAATGTGGAGAAATTACTGTTTGTGCATTTACAATATTCATTGATTTTTACCATTGAAAAACGTCCAGAAATGATTGAAGCTACTGACTGAATGAAAGTAACTGGCATCTCACTCTCTTTGAATCTTCTTTATCATGCTAAGAGGAGCAGGAAAAAGCAAAAAATTTCAGACTTGCACCTTGCAATGCGGAGAAATTACTGTTTGTGCATTTACAATATTCATTGATTTTTGCCATTGAAAAACATCATGTTATTCATATACCAGAAATGTTTGAAGCTACTGACTGAATGAAAGGAGCTGGCATCTCACTCTCTTTGAATCTTCTTTATCATGCTAAGAGGAGCAGGAAAAAGCAAAAAATTTCAGAATTGCACCTTGCAATGCGGAGAAATTACTGTTTGTGCATTTACAATATTCATTGATTTTTGCCATTGAAAAACGTCCAGAAATGATTGAAGCTACTGACTGAATGAAAGGAGCTGGCATCTCACTCTCTTTGAATCTTCTTTATCATGCTAAGAGGAGCAGGAAAAAGCAAAAAATTTCAGAATTGCACCTTGCAATGCGGAGAAATTACTGTTTGTGCATTTACAATATTCATTGATTTTTGCCATTGAAAAACATGTTATTCATATACCAGAAATGTTTGAAGCTACTGACTGAATGAAAGGAGCTGGCATCTCACTCTCTTTGAATCTTCTTTATCATGCTAAGAGGAGCAGGAAAAAGCAAAAAATTTCAGAATTGCACCTTGCAATGCGGAGAAATTACTGTTTGTGCATTTACAATATTCATTGATTTTTGCCATTGAAAAACGTCCAGAAATGATTGAAGCTACTGACTGAATGAAAGGAGCTGGCATCTCACTCTCTTTGAATCTTCTTTATCATGCTAAGAGGAGCAGGAAAAAGCAAAAAATTTCAGAATTGCACCTTGCAATGCGGAGAAATTACTGTTTGTGCATTTACAATATTCATTGATTTTTGCCATTGAAAAACGTCCAGAAATGATTGAAGCTACTGACTGAATGAAAGGAGCTGGCATCTCACTCTCTTTGAATCTTGTTTATCATGCTAAGAGGAGCAGGAAAAAGCAAAAAATTTCAGAATTGCACCTTGCAATGCGGAGAAATTACTGTTTGTGCATTTACAATATTCATTGATTTTTGCCATTGAAAAACGTCCAGAAATGATTGAAGCTACTGACTGAATGAAAGGAGCTGGCATCTCACTCTCTTTGAATCTTCTTTATCATGCTAAGAGGAGCAGGAAAAAGCAAAAAATTTCAGAATTGCACCTTGCAATGCGGAGAAATTACTGTTTGTGCATTTACAATATTCATTGATTTTTGCCATTGAAAAACATCATGTTATTCATATACCAGAAATGATTGAAGCTACTGACTGAATGAAAGAAGCTGGCATCTCACTCTCTTTGAATCTTCTTTATCATGCTAAGAGGAGCAGGAAAAAGTAAAAAATTTCAGAATTGCACCTTGCAATGCGGAGAAATTACTGTTTGTGCATTTATAATAATAAATGATTTTTGCCATTGAAAAACGTCCAGAAATGATTGAAGCTACTGACTGAACGAAAGGAGCTGGCATCTCACTCTCTTTGAATCTTCTTTATCATGCTAAGAGGAGCAGGAAAAAGCAAAAAATTTCAGAATTGCACCTTGCAATGCGGACAAATTACTGTTTGTGCATTTACAATATTCATTGATTTTTGCCATTGAAAAACATCATGTTATTCATATACCAGAAATGTTTGAAGCTACTGACTGAATGAAAGGAGCTGGCATCTCACTCTCTTTGAATCTTCTTTATCATGCTAAGAGGAGCAGGAAAAAGCAAAAAATTTCAGAATTGCACCTTGCAATGCGGAGAAATTACTGTTTGTGCATTTACAATATTCATTGATTTTTGCCATTGAAAAACGTCCAGAAATGATTGAAGCTACTGACTGAATGAAAGGAGCTGGCATCTCACTCTCTTTGAATCTTCTTTATCATGCTAAGAGGAGCAGGAAAAAGCAAAAAATTTCAGAATTGCACCTTGCAATGCGGAGAAATTACTGTTTGTGCATTTACAATATTCATTGATTTTTGCCATTGAAAAACGTCCAGAAATGATTGAAGCTACTGACTGAATGAAAGGAGCTGGCATCTCACTCTCTTTGAATCTTGTTTATCATGCTAAGAGGAGCAGGAAAAAGCAAAAAATTTCAGAATTGCACCTTGCAATGCGGAGAAATTACTGTTTGTGCATTTACAATATTCATTGATTTTTGCCATTGAAAAACGTCCAGAAATGATTGAAGCTACTGACTGAATGAAAGGAGCTGGCATCTCACTCTCTTTGAATCTTCTTTATCATGCTAAGAGGAGCAGGAAAAAGCAAAAAATTTCAGAATTGCACCTTGCAATGCGGAGAAATTACTGTTTGTGCATTTACAATATTCATTGATTTTTGCCATTGAAAAACATCATGTTATTCATATACCAGAAATGATTGAAGCTACTGACTGAATGAAAGGAGCTGGCATCTCACTCTCTTTGAATCTTCTTTATCATGCTAAGAGGAGCAGGAAAAAGTAAAAAATTTCAGAATTGCACCTTGCAATGCGGAGAAATTACTGTTTGTGCATTTATAATATTCAATGATTTTTGCCATTGAAAAACGTCCAGAAATGATTGAAGCTACTGACTGAACGAAAGGAGCTGGCATCTCACTCTCTTTGAATCTTCTTTATCATGCTAAGAGGAGCAGGAAAAAGCAAAAAATTTCAGAATTGCACCTTGCAATGCGGAGAAATTACTGTTTGTGCATTTACAATATTCATTGATTTTTGCCATTGAAAAACATCATGTTATTCATATACCAGAAATGTTTGAAGCTACTGACTGAATGAAAGGAGCTGGCATCTCACTCTCTTTGAATCTTCTTTATCATGCTAAGAGGAGCAGGAAAAAGCAAAAAATTTCAGAATTGCACCTTGCAATGCGGAGAAATTACTGTTTGTGAATTTACAATATTCATTGATTTTTGCCATTGAAAAACGTCCAGAAATGATTGAAGCTACTGACTGAATGAAAGGAGCTGGCATCTCACTCTCTTTGAATCTTCTTTATCATGCTAAGAGGAGCAGGAAAAAGCAAAAAATTTCAGAATTGCACCTTGCAATGCGGAGAAATTACTGTTTGTGCATTTACAATATTCATTGATTTTTGCCATTGAAAAACATCCAGAAATGATTGAAGCTACTGACTGAATGAAAGGAGCTGGCATCTCACTCTCTTTGAATCTTCTTTATCATGCTAAGAGGAGCAGGAAAAAGCAAAAAATTTCAGAATTGCACCTTGCAATGCGGAGAAATTACTGTTTGTGCATTTACAATATTCATTGATTTTTGCCATTGAAAAACATCATGTTATTCATATACCAGAAATGTTTGAAGCTACTGACTGAATGAAAGGAGCTGACATCTCACTCTCTTTGAATCTTCTTTATCATGCTAAGAGGAGCAGGAAAAAGCAAAAAATTTCAGAATTGCACCTTGCAATGCGGAGAAATTACTGTTTGTGCATTTACAATATTCATTTATTTTTGCCATTGAAAAACATCCAGAAATGATTGAAGCTACTGACTGAATGAAAGGAGCTGGCATCTCACACTCTTTGAATCTTCTTTATCATGCTAAGAGGAGCAGGAAAAAGCAAAAAATTTCAGAATTGCACCTTGCAATGCGGAGAAATTACTTTTTGTGCATTTACAATATTCATTGATTTTTGCCATTGAAAAACATCATGTTATTCATATACCAGAAATGTTTGAAGCTACTGACTGAATGAAAGGAGCTGGCATCTCACTCTCTTTGAATCTTCTTTATCATGCTAAGAGGAGCAGGAAAAAGCAAAAAATTTCAGAATTGCACCTTGCAATGCGGAGAAATTACTGTTTGTGCATTTACAATATTCATTGATTTTTGCCATTGAAAAACATCATGTTATTCATATACCAGAAATGTTTGAAGCTACTGACTGAATGAAAGGAGCTGGCATCTCACTCTCTTTGAATCTTCTTTATCATGCTAAGAGGAGCAGGAAAAAGCAAAAAATTTCAGAATTGCACCTTGCAATGTGGAGAAATTACTGTTTGTGCATTTACAATATTCATTGATTTTTACCATTGAAAAACGTCCAGAAATGATTGAAGCTACTGACTGAATGAAAGTAACTGGCATCTCACTCTCTTTGAATCTTCTTTATCATGCTAAGAGGAGCAGGAAAAAGCAAAAAATTTCAGACTTGCACCTTGCAATGCGGAGAAATTACTGTTTGTGCATTTACAATATTCATTGATTTTTGCCATTGAAAAACATCATGTTATTCATATACCAGAAATGTTTGAAGCTACTGACTGAATGAAAGGAGCTGGCATCTCACTCTCTTTGAATCTTCTTTATCATGCTAAGAGGAGCAGGAAAAAGCAAAAAATTTCAGAATTGCACCTTGCAATGCGGAGAAATTACTGTTTGTGCATTTACAATATTCATTGATTTTTGCCATTGAAAAACGTCCAGAAATGATTGAAGCTACTGACTGAATGAAAGGAGCTGGCATCTCACTCTCTTTGAATCTTCTTTATCATGCTAAGAGGAGCAGGAAAAAGCAAAAAATTTCAGAATTGCACCTTGCAATGCGGAGAAATTACTGTTTGTGCATTTACAATATTCATTGATTTTTGCCATTGAAAAACATGTTATTCATATACCAGAAATGTTTGAAGCTACTGACTGAATGAAAGGAGCTGGCATCTCACTCTCTTTGAATCTTCTTTATCATGCTAAGAGGAGCAGGAAAAAGCAAAAAATTTCAGAATTGCACCTTGCAATGCGGAGAAATTACTGTTTGTGCATTTACAATATTCATTGATTTTTGCCATTGAAAAACGTCCAGAAATGATTGAAGCTACTGACTGAATGAAAGGAGCTGGCATCTCACTCTCTTTGAATCTTCTTTATCATGCTAAGAGGAGCAGGAAAAAGCAAAAAATTTCAGAATTGCACCTTGCAATGCGTAGAAATTACTGTTTGTGCATTTACAATATTCATTGATTTTTGCCATTGAAAAACGTCCAGAAATGATTGAAGCTACTGACTGAATGAAAGGAGCTGGCATCTCACTCTCTTTGAATCTTGTTTATCATGCTAAGAGGAGCAGGAAAAAGCAAAAAATTTCAGAATTGCACCTTGCAATGCGGAGAAATTACTGTTTGTGCATTTACAATATTCATTGATTTTTGCCATTGAAAAACGTCCAGAAATGATTGAAGCTACTGACTGAATGAAAGGAGCTGGCATCTCACTCTCTTTGAATCTTCTTTATCATGCTAAGAGGAGCAGGAAAAAGCAAAAAATTTCAGAATTGCACCTTGCAATGCGGAGAAATTACTGTTTGTGCATTTACAATATTCATTGATTTTTGCCATTGAAAAACATCATGTTATTCATATACCAGAAATGATTGAAGCTACTGACTGAATGAAAGAAGCTGGCATCTCACTCTCTTTGAATCTTCTTTATCATGCTAAGAGGAGCAGGAAAAAGTAAAAAATTTCAGAATTGCACCTTGCAATGCGGAGAAATTACTGTTTGTGCATTTATAATATTCAATGATTTTTGCCATTGAAAAACGTCCAGAAATGATTGAAGCTACTGACTGAACGAAAGGAGCTGGCATCTCACTCTCTTTGAATCTTCTTTATCATGCTAAGAGGAGCAGGAAAAAGCAAAAAATTTCAGAATTGCACCTTGCAATGCGGAGAAATTACTGTTTGTGCATTTACAATATTCATTGATTTTTGCCATTGAAAAACATCATGTTATTCATATACCAGAAATGTTTGAAGCTACTGACTGAATGAAAGGAGCTGGCATCTCACTCTCTTTGAATCTTCTTTATCATGCTAAGAGGAGCAGGAAAAAGCAAAAAATTTCAGAATTGCACCTTGCAATGCGGAGAAATTACTGTTTGTGAATTTACAATATTCATTGATTTTTGCCATTGAAAAACGTCCAGAAATGATTGAAGCTACTGACTGAATGAAAGGAGCTGGCATCTCACTCTCTTTGAATCTTCTTTATCATGCTAAGAGGAGCAGGAAAAAGCAAAAAATTTCAGAATTGCACCTTGCAATGCGGAGAAATTACTGTTTGTGCATTTACAATATTCATTGATTTTTGCCATTGAAAAACATCCAGAAATGATTGAAGCTACTGACTGAATGAAAGGAACTGGCATCTCACTCTCTTTGAATCTTGTTTATCATGCTAAGAGGAGCAGGAAAAAGCAAAAAATTTCAGAATTGCACCTTGCAATGCGGAGAAATTACAGTTTGTGCATTTACAATATTCATTGATTTTTGCCATTGAAAAACGTCCAGAAATGATTGAAGCTACTGACTGAATGAAAGGAGCTGGCATCTCACTCTCTTTGAATCTTCTTTATCATGCTAAGAGGAGCAGGAAAAAGCAAAAAATTTCAGAATTGCACCTTGCAATGCGGAGAAATTACTGTTTGTGCATTTACAATATTCATTGATTTTTGCCTTTGAAAAACATCATGTTATTCATATACCAGAAATGATTGAAGCTACTGACTGAATGAAAGGAGCTGGCATCTCACTCTCTTTGAATCTTCTTTATCATGCTAAGAGGAGCAGGAAAAAGTAAAAAATTTCAGAATTGCACCTTGCAATGCGGAGAAATTACTGTTTGTGCATTTATAATATTCAATGATTTTTGCCATTGAAAAACGTCCAGAAATGATTGAAGCTACTGACTGAACGAAAGGAGCTGGCATCTCACTCTCTTTGAATCTTCTTTATCATGCTAAGAGGAGCAGGAAAAAGCAAAAAATTTCAGAATTGCACCTTGCAATGCGGAGAAATTACTGTTTGTGCATTTACAATATTCATTGATTTTTGCCATTGAAAAACATCCAGAAATGATTGAAGCTACTGACTGAATGAAAGGAGCTGGCATCTCACTCTCTTTGAATCTTCTTTATCATGCTAAGAGGAGCAGGAAAAAGCAAAAAATTTCAGAATTGCACCTTGCAATGCGGAGAAATTACTGTTTGTGCATTTACAATATTCATTGATTTTTGCCATTGAAAAACATCATGTTATTCATATACCAGAAATGTTTGAAGCTACTGACTGAATGAAAGGAGCTGACATCTCACTCTCTTTGAATCTTCTTTATCATGCTAAGAGGAGCAGGAAAAAGCAAAAAATTTCAGAATTGCACCTTGCAATGCGGAGAAATTACTGTTTGTGCATTTACAATATTCATTGATTTTTGCCATTGAAAAACATCCAGAAATGATTGAAGCTACTGACTGAATGAAAGGAGCTGGCATCTCACACTCTTTGAATCTTCTTTATCATGCTAAGAGGAGCAGGAAAAAGCAAAAAATTTCAGAATTGCACCTTGCAATGCGGAGAAATTACTTTTTGTGCATTTACAATATTCATTGATTTTTGCCATTGAAAAACATCATGTTATTCATATACCAGAAATGTTTGAAGCTACTGACTGAATGAAAGGAGCTGGCATCTCACTCTCTTTGAATCTTCTTTATCATGCTAAGAGGAGCAGGAAAAAGCAAAAAATTTCAGAATTGCACCTTGCAATGCGGAGAAATTACTGTTTGTGCATTTACAATATTCATTGATTTTTGCCATTGAAAAACATCATGTTATTCATATACCAGAAATGTTTGAAGCTACTGACTGAATGAAAGGAGCTGGCATCTCACTCTCTTTGAATCTTCTTTATCATGCTAAGAGGAGCAGGAAAAAGCAAAAAATTTCAGAATTGCACCTTGCAATGTGGAGAAATTACTGTTTGTGCATTTACAATATTCATTGATTTTTACCATTGAAAAACGTCCAGAAATGATTGAAGCTACTGACTGAATGAAAGTAACTGGCATCTCACTCTCTTTGAATCTTCTTTATCATGCTAAGAGGAGCAGGAAAAAGCAAAAAATTTCAGACTTGCACCTTGCAATGCGGAGAAATTACTGTTTGTGCATTTACAATATTCATTGATTTTTGCCATTGAAAAACATCATGTTATTCATATACCAGAAATGTTTGAAGCTACTGACTGAATGAAAGGAGCTGGCATCTCACTCTCTTTGAATCTTCTTTATCATGCTAAGAGGAGCAGGAAAAAGCAAAAAATTTCAGAATTGCACCTTGCAATGCGGAGAAATTACTGTTTGTGCATTTACAATATTCATTGATTTTTGCCATTGAAAAACGTCCAGAAATGATTGAAGCTACTGACTGAATGAAAGGAGCTGGCATCTCACTCTCTTTGAATCTTCTTTATCATGCTAAGAGGAGCAGGAAAAATCAAAAAATTTCAGAATTGCACCTTGCAATGCGGAGAAATTACTGTTTGTGCATTTACAATATTCATTGATTTTTGCCATTGAAAAACATGTTATTCATATACCAGAAATGTTTGAAGCTACTGACTGAATGAAAGGAGCTGGCACCTCACTCTCTTTGAATCTTCTTTATCATGCTAAGAGGAGCGGGAAAAAGCAAAAAATTTCAGAATTGCACCTTGCAATGCGGAGAAATTACTGTTTGTGCATTTACAATATTCATTGATTTTTGCCATTGAAAAACGTCCAGAAATGATTGAAGGTACTGACTGAATGAAAGGAGCTGGCATCTCACTCTCTTTGAATCTTCTTTATCATGCTAAGAGGAGCAGGAAAAAGCAAAAAATTTCAGAATTGCACCTTGCAATGCGGAGAAATTACTGTTTGTGCATTTACAATATTCATTGATTTTTGCCACTGAAAAACGTCCAGAAATGATTGAAGCTACTAACTGAATGAAAGGAGCTGGCATCTCACTCTCTTTGAATCTTCTTTATCATGCTAAGAGGAGCAGGAAAAAGCAAAAAATTTCAGAATTGCACCTTGCAATGCGGAGAAATTACAGTTTGTGCATTTACAATATTCATTGATTTTTGCCATTGAAAAACATCCAGAAATGATTGAAGCTACTGACTGAATGAAAGGAGCTGGCATCTCACTCTCTTTGAATCTTCTTTATCATGCTAAGAGGAGCAGGAAAAAGCAAAAAATTTCAGAATTGCACCTTGCAATGCGGAGAAATTACTGTTTGTGCATTTACAATATTCATTGATTTTTGCCATTGAAAAACATCATGTTATTCATATACCAGAAATGTTTGAAGCTACTGACTGAATGAAAGGAGCTGGCATCTCACTCTCTTTGAATCTTCTTTATCATGCTAAGAGGAGCAGGAAAAAGCAAAAAATTTCATAATTGCACCTTGCAATGTGGAGAAATTACTGTTTGTGCATTTACAATATTCATTGATTTTTACCATTGAAAAACGTCCAGAAATGATTGAAGCTACTGACTGAATGAAAGTAGCTGGCATCTCACTCTCTTTGAATCTTCTTTATCATGCTAAGAGGAGCAGGAAAAAGCAAAAAATTTCAGACTTGCACCTTGCAATGCGGAGAAATTACTGTTTGTGCATTTACAATATTCATTGATTTTTGCCATTGAAAAACATCATGTTATTCATATACCAGAAATGTTTGAAGCTACTGACTGAATGAAAGGAGCTGGCATCTCACTCTCTTTGAATCTTCTTTATCATGCTAAGAGGAGCAGGAAAAAGCAAAAAATTTCAGAATTGCACCTTGCAATGCGGAGAAATTACTGTTTGTGCATTTACAATATTCATTGATTTTTGCCATTGAAAAACTTCATGTTATTCATATACCAGAAATGTTTAAAGCTACTGACTGAATGAAAGGAGCTGGCATCTCACTCTCTTTGAATCTTCTTTATCATGCTAAGAGGAGCAGGAAAAAGCAAAAAATTTCAGAATTGCACCTTGCAATGCGGAGAAATTACTGTTTGTGCATTTACAATATTCATTGATTTTTGCCATTGAAAAACGTCCAGAAATGATTGAAGCTACTGACTGAATGAAAGGAGCCGGCATCTCACTCTCTTTGAATCTTCTTTATCATGCTAAGAGGAGCAGGAAAAATCAAAAAATTTCAGAATTGCACCTTGCAATGCGGAGAAATTACTGTTTGTGCATTTACAATATTCATTGATTTTTGCCATTGAAAAACATGTTATTCATATACCAGAAATGTTTGAAGGTACTGACTGAATGAAAGGAGCTGGCACCTCACTCTCTTTGAATCTTCTTTATCATGCTAAGAGGAGCGGGAAAAAGCAAAAAATTTCAGAATTGCACCTTGCAATGCGGAGAAATTACTGTTTGTGCATTTACAATATTCATTGATTTTTGCCATTGAAAAACATGTTATTCATATACCAGAAATGTTTGAAGCTACTGACTGAATGAAAGGAGCTGGCATCTCACTCTCTTTGAATCTTCTTTATCATGCTAAGAGGAGCAGGAAAAAGCAAAAAATTTCAGAATTGCACCTTGCAATGCGGAGAAATTACAGTTTGTGCATTTACAATATTCATTGATTTTTGCCATTGAAAAACATCCAGAAATGATTGAAGCTACTGACTGAATGAAAGGAGCTGGCATCTCACTCTCTTTGAATCTTCTTTATCATGCTAAGAGGAGCAGGAAAAAGCAAAAAATTTCAGAATTGCACCTTGCAATGCGGAGAAATTACTGTTTGTGCATTTACAATATTCATTGATTTTTGCCATTGAAAAACATCATGTTATTCATATACCAGAAATGTTTGAAGCTACTGACTGAATGAAAGGAGCTGGCATCTCACTCTCTTTGAATCTTCTTTATCATGCTAAGAGGAGCAGGAAAAAGCAAAAAATTTCAGAATTGCACCTTGCAATGTGGAGAAATTACTGTTTGTGCATTTACAATATTCATTGATTTTTACCATTGAAAAATGTCCAGAAATGATTGAAGCTACTGACTGAATGAAAGTAGCTGGCATCTCACTCTCTTTGAATCTTCTTTATCATGCTAAGAGGAGCAGGAAAAAGCAAAAAATTTCAGACTTGCACCTTGCAATGCGGAGAAATTACTGTTTGTGCATTTACAATATTCATTGATTTTTGCCATTGAAAAACATCATGTTATTCATATACCAGAAATGTTTGAAGCTACTGACTGAATGAAAGGAGCTGGCATCTCACTCTCTTTGAATCTTCTTTATCATGCTAAGAGGAGCAGGAAAAAGCAAAAAATTTCAGAATTGCACCTTGCAATGCGGAGAAATTACTGTTTGTGCATTTACAATATTCATTGATTTTTGCCATTGAAAAACATCATGTTATTCATATACCAGAAATGTTTGAAGCTACTGACTGAATGAAAGGAGCTGGCATCTCACTCTCTTTGAATCTTCTTTATCATGCTAAGAGGAGCAGGAAAAAGCAAAAAATTTCAGAATTGCACCTTGCAATGCGGAGAAATTACTGTTTGTGCATTTACAATATTCATTGATTTTTGCCATTGAAAAACGTCCAGAAATGATTGAAGCTACTGACTGAATGAAAGGAGCTGGCATCTCACTCTCTTTGAATCTTCTTTATCATGCTAAGAGGAGCAGGAAAAATCAAAAAATTTCAGAATTGCACCTTGCAATGCGGAGAAATTACTGTTTGTGCATTTACAATATTCATTGATTTTTGCCATTGAAAAACGTCCAGAAATGATTGAAGCTACTGACTGAATGAAAGGAGCCGGCATCTCACTCTCTTTGAATCTTCTTTATCATGCTAAGAGGAGCAGGAAAAATCAAAAAATTTCAGAATTGCACCTTGCAATGCGGAGAAATTACTGTTTGTGCATTTACAATATTCATTGATTTTTGCCATTGAAAAACATGTTATTCATATACCAGAAATGTTTGAAGCTACTGACTGAATGAAAGGAGCTGGCACCTCACTCTCTTTGAATCTTCTTTATCATGCTAAGAGGAGCGGGAAAAAGCAAAAAATTTCAGAATTGCACCTTGCAATGCGGAGAAATTACTGTTTGTGCATTTACAATATTCATTGATTTTTGCCATTGAAAAACATGTTATTCATATACCAGAAATGTTTGAAGCTACTGACTGAATGAAAGGAGCTGGCATCTCACTCTCTTTGAATCTTCTTTATCATGCTAAGAGGAGCAGGAAAAAGCAAAAAATTTCAGAATTGCACCTTGCAATGCGGAGAAATTACAGTTTGTGCATTTACAATATTCATTGATTTTTGCCATTGAAAAACATCCAGAAATGATTGAAGCTACTGACTGAATGAAAGGAGCTGGCATCTCACTCTCTTTGAATCTTCTTTATCATGCTAAGAGGAGCAGGAAAAAGCAAAAAATTTCAGAATTGCACCTTGCAATGCGGAGAAATTACTGTTTGTGCATTTACAATATTCATTGATTTTTGCCATTGAAAAACATCATGTTATTCATATACCAGAAATGTTTGAAGCTACTAACTGAATGAAAGGAGCTGGCATCTCACTCTCTTTGAATCTTCTTTATCATGCTAAGAGGAGCAGGAAAAAGCAAAAAATTTCAGAATTGCACCTTGCAATGTGGAGAAATTACTGTTTGTGCATTTACAATATTCATTGATTTTTACCATTGAAAAACGTCCAGAAATGATTGAAGCTACTGACTGAATGAAAGTAGCTGGCATCTCACTCTCTTTGAATCTTCTTTATCATGCTAAGAGGAGCAGGAAAAAGCAAAAAATTTCAGACTTGCACCTTGCAATGCGGAGAAATTACTGTTTGTGCATTTACAATATTCATTGATTTTTGCCATTGAAAAACATCATGTTATTCATATACCAGAAATGTTTGAAGCTACTGACTGAATGAAAGGAGCTGGCATCTCACTCTCTTTGAATCTTCTTTATCATGCTAAGAGGAGCAGGAAAAAGCAAAAAATTTCAGAATTGCACCTTGCAATGCGGAGAAATTACTGTTTGTGCATTTACAATATTCATTGATTTTTGCCATTGAAAAACATCATGTTATTCATATACCAGAAATGTTTGAAGCTACTGACTGAATGAAAGGAGCTGGCATCTCACTCTCTTTGAATCTTCTTTATCATGCTAAGAGGAGCAGGAAAAAGCAAAAAATTTCAGAATTGCACCTTGCAATGCGGAGAAATTACTGTTTGTGCATTTACAATATTCATTGATTTTTGCCATTGAAAAACGTCCAGAAATGATTGAAGCTACTGACTGAATGAAAGGAGCTGGCATCTCACTCTCTTTGAATCTTCTTTATCATGCTAAGAGGAGCAGGAAAAATCAAAAAATTTCAGAATTGCACCTTGCAATGCGGAGAAATTACTGTTTGTGCATTTACAATATTCATTGATTTTTGCCATTGAAAAACATGTTATTCATATACCAGAAATGTTTGAAGCTACTGACTGAATGAAAGGAGCTGGCACCTCACTCTCTTTGAATCTTCTTTATCATGCTAAGAGGAGCGGGAAAAAGCAAAAAATTTCAGAATTGCACCTTGCAATGCGGAGAAATTACAGTTTGTGCATTTACAATATTCATTGATTTTTGCCATTGAAAAACATCCAGAAATGATTGAAGCTACTGACTGAATGAAAGGAGCTGGCATCTCACTCTCTTTGAATCTTCTTTATCATGCTAAGAGGAGCAGGAAAAAGCAAAAAATTTCAGAATTGCACCTTGCAATGCGGAGAAATTACTGTTTGTGCATTTACAATATTCATTGATTTTTGCCATTGAAAAACATCATGTTATTCATATACCAGAAATGTTTGAAGCTACTAACTGAATGAAAGGAGCTGGCATCTCACTCTCTTTGAATCTTCTTTATCATGCTAAGAGGAGCAGGAAAAAGCAAAAAATTTCAGAATTGCACCTTGCAATGTGGAGAAATTACTGTTTGTGCATTTACAATATTCATTGATTTTTACCATTGAAAAACGTCCAGAAATGATTGAAGCTACTGACTGAATGAAAGTAGCTGGCATCTCACTCTCTTTGAATCTTCTTTATCATGCTAAGAGGAGCAGGAAAAAGCAAAAAATTTCAGACTTGCACCTTGCAATGCGGAGAAATTACTGTTTGTGCATTTACAATATTCATTGATTTTTGCCATTGAAAAACATCATGTTATTCATATACCAGAAATGTTTGAAGCTACTGACTGAATGAAAGGAGCTGGCATCTCACTCTCTTTGAATCTTCTTTATCATGCTAAGAGGAGCAGGAAAAAGCAAAAAATTTCAGAATTGCACCTTGCAATGCGGAGAAATTACTGTTTGTGCATTTACAATATTCATTGATTTTTGCCATTGAAAAACATCATGTTATTCATATACCAGAAATGTTTGAAGCTACTGACTGAATGAAAGGAGCTGGCATCTCACTCTCTTTGAATCTTCTTTATCATGCTAAGAGGAGCAGGAAAAAGCAAAAAATTTCAGAATTGCACCTTGCAATGCGGAGAAATTACTGTTTGTGCATTTACAATATTCATTGATTTTTGCCATTGAAAAACGTCCAGAAATGATTGAAGCTACTGACTGAATGAAAGGAGCTGGCATCTCACTCTCTTTGAATCTTCTTTATCATGCTAAGAGGAGCAGGAAAAATCAAAAAATTTCAGAATTGCACCTTGCAATGCGGAGAAATTACTGTTTGTGCATTTACAATATTCATTGATTTTTGCCATTGAAAAACATGTTATTCATATACCAGAAATGTTTGAAGCTACTGACTGAATGAAAGGAGCTGGCACCTCACTCTCTTTGAATCTTCTTTATCATGCTAAGAGGAGCGGGAAAAAGCAAAAAATTTCAGAATTGCACCTTGCAATGCGGAGAAATTACTGTTTGTGCATTTACAATATTCATTGATTTTTGCCATTGAAAAACGTCCAGAAATGATTGAAGGTACTGACTGAATGAAAGGAGCTGGCATCTCACTCTCTTTGAATCTTCTTTATCATGCTAAGAGGAGCAGGAAAAAGCAAAAAATTTCAGAATTGCACCTTGCAATGCGGAGAAATTACTGTTTGTGCATTTACAATATTCATTGATTTTTGCCATTGAAAAACGTCCAGAAATGATTGAAGCTACTGACTGAATGAAAGGAGCTGGCATCTCACTCTCTTTGAATCTTCTTTATCATGCTAAGAGGAGCAGGAAAAAGCAAAAAATTTCAGAATTGCACCTTGCAATGCGGAGAAATTACAGTTTGTGCATTTACAATATTCATTGATTTTTGCCATTGAAAAACATCCAGAAATGATTGAAGCTACTGACTGAATGAAAGGAGCTGGCATCTCACTCTCTTTGAATCTTCTTTATCATGCTAAGAGGAGCAGGAAAAAGCAAAAAATTTCAGAATTGCACCTTGCAATGCGGAGAAATTACTGTTTGTGCATTTACAATATTCATTGATTTTTGCCATTGAAAAACATCATGTTATTCATATACCAGAAATGTTTGAAGCTACTGACTGAATGAAAGGAGCTGGCATCTCACTCTCTTTGAATCTTCTTTATCATGCTAAGAGGAGGAGGAAAAAGCAAAAAATTTCAGAATTGCACCTTGCAATGTGGAGAAATTACTGTTTGTGCATTTACAATATTCATTGATTTTTACCATTGAAAAACGTCCAGAAATGATTGAAGCTACTGACTGAATGAAAGTAGCTGGCATCTCACTCTCTTTGAATCTTCTTTATCATGCTAAGAGGAGCAGGAAAAAGCAAAAAATTTCAGACTTGCACCTTGCAATGCGGAGAAATTACTGTTTGTGCATTTACAATATTCATTGATTTTTGCCATTGAAAAACGTCCAGAAATGATTGAAGGTACTGACTGAATGAAAGGAGCTGGCATCTCACTCTCTTTGAGTCTTCTTTATCATGCTAAGAGGAGCAGGAAAAAGCAAAAAATTTCAGAATTGCACCTTGCAATGCGGAGAAATTACTGTTTGTGCATTTACAATATTCATTGATTTTTGCCACTGAAAAACGTCCAGAAATGATTGAAGCTACTGACTGAATGAAAGGAGCTGGCATCTCACTCTCTTTGAATCTTCTTTAACATGCTAAGAGGAGCAGGAAAAAGCAAAAAATTTCAGAATTGCACCTTGCAATGCGGAGAAATTACAGTTTGTGCATTTACAATATTCATTGATTTTTGCCATTGAAAAACATCCAGAAATGATTGAAGCTACTGACTGAATGAAAGGAGCTGGCATCTCACTCTCTTTGAATCTTCTTTATCATGCTAAGAGGAGCAGGAAAAAGCAAAAAATTTCAGAATTGCACCTTGCAATGCGGAGAAATTACTGTTTGTGCATTTACAATATTCATTGATTTTTGCCATTGAAAAACATCATGTTATTCATATACCAGAAATGTTTGAAGCTACTGACTGAATGAAAGGAGCTGGCATCTCACTCTCTTTGAATCTTCTTTATCATGCTAAGAGGAGCAGGAAAAAGCAAAAAATTTCAGAATTGCACCTTGCAATGTGGAGAAATTACTGTTTGTGCATTTACAATATTCATTGATTTTTACCATTGAAAAACGTCCAGAAATGATTGAAGCTACTGACTGAATGAAAGTAGCTGACATCTCACTCTCTTTGAATCTTCTTTATCATGCTAAGAGGAGCAGGAAAAAGCAAAAAATTTCAGACTTGCACCTTGCAATGCGGAGAAATTACTGTTTGTGCATTTACAATATTCATTGATTTTTGCCATTGAAAAACATCATGTTATTCATATACCAGAAATGTTTGAAGCTACTGACTGAATGAAAGGAGCTGGCATCTCACTCTCTTTGAATCTTCTTTATCATGCTAAGAGGAGCAGGAAAAAGCAAAAAATTTCAGAATTGCACCTTGCAATGCGGAGAAATTACTGTTTGTGCATTTACAATATTCATTGATTTTTGCCATTGAAAAACGTCCAGAAATGATTGAAGCTACTGACTGAATGAAAGGAGCTGGCATCTCACTCTCTTTGAATCTTCTTTATCATGCTAAGAGGAGCAGGAAAAATCAAAAAATTTCAGAATTGCACCTTGCAATGCGGAGAAATTACTGTTTGTGCATTTACAATATTCATTGATTTTTGCCATTGAAAAACATGTTATTCATATACCAGAAATGTTTGAAGCTACTGACTGAATGAAAGGAGCTGGCACCTCACTCTCTTTGAATCTTCTTTATCATGCTAAGAGGAGCGGGAAAAAGCAAAAAATTTCAGAATTGCACCTTGCAATGCGGAGAAATTACTGTTTGTGCATTTACAATATTCATTGATTTTTGCCATTGAAAAACGTCCAGAAATGATTGAAGGTACTGACTGAATGAAAGGAGCTGGCATCTCACTCTCTTTGAATCTTCTTTATCATGCTAAGAGGAGCAGGAAAAAGCAAAAAATTTCAGAATTGCACCTTGCAATGCGGAGAAATTACTGTTTGTGCATTTACAATATTCATTGATTTTTGCCATTGAAAAACGTCCAGAAATGATTGAAGCTACTGACTGAATGAAAGGAGCTGGCATCTCACTCTCTTTGAATCTTCTTTATCATGCTAAGAGGAGCAGGAAAAAGCAAAAAATTTCAGAATTGCACCTTGCAATGCGGAGAAATTACAGTTTGTGCATTTACAATATTCATTGATTTTTGCCATTGAAAAACATCCAGAAATGATTGAAGCTACTGACTGAATGAAAGGAGCTGGCATCTCACTCTCTTTGAATCTTCTTTATCATGCTAAGAGGAGCAGGAAAAAGCAAAAAATTTCAGAATTGCACCTTGCAATGCGGAGAAATTACTGTTTGTGCATTTACAATATTCATTGATTTTTGCCATTGAAAAACATCATGTTATTCATATACCAGAAATGTTTGAAGCTACTGACTGAATGAAAGGAGCTGGCATCTCACTCTCTTTGAATCTTCTTTATCATGCTAAGAGGAGCAGGAAAAAGCAAAAAATTTCAGAATTGCACCTTGCAATGTGGAGAAATTACTGTTTGTGCATTTACAATATTCATTGATTTTTACCATTGAAAAACGTCCAGAAATGATTGAAGCTACTGACTGAATGAAAGTAGCTGGCATCTCACTCTCTTTGAATCTTCTTTATCATGCTAAGAGGAGCAGGAAAAAGCAAAAAATTTCAGACTTGCACCTTGCAATGCGGAGAAATTACTGTTTGTGCATTTACAATATTCATTGATTTTTGCCATTGAAAAACATTATGTTATTCATATACCAGAAATGTTTGAAGCTACTGACTGAATGAAAGTAGCTGGCATCTCACTCTCTTTGAATCTTCTTTATCATGCTAAGAGGAGCAGGAAAAATCAAAAAATTTCAGAATTGCACCTTGCAATGCGGAGAAATTACTGTTTGTGCATTTACAATATTCATTGATTTTTGCCATTGAAAAACGTCCAGAAATGATTGAAGCTACTGACTGAATGAAAGGAGCTGGCATCTCACTCTCTTTGAATCTTCTTTATCATGCTAAGAGGAGCAGGAAAAAGCAAAAAATTTCAGAATTGCACCTTGCAATGCGGAGAAATTACTGTTTGTGCATTTACAATATTCATTGATTTTTGCCATTGAAAAACATCATGTTATTCATATACCAGAAATGATTGAAGCTACTGACTGAATGAAAGGAGCTGGCATCTCACTCTCTTTGAATCTTCTTTATCATGCTAAGAGGAGCAGGAAAAAGTAAAAAATTTCAGAATTGCACCTTGCAATGCGGAGAAATTACTGTTTGTGCATTTATAATATTCAATGATTTTTGCCATTGAAAAACGTCCAGAAATGATTGAAGCTACTGACTGAACGAAAGGAGCTGGCATCTCACTCTCTTTGAATCTTCTTTATCATGCTAAGAGGAGCAGGAAAAAGCAAAAAATTTCAGAATTGCACCTTGCAATGCAGAGAAATTACTGTTTGTGCATTTACAATATTCATTGATTTTTGCCATTGAAAAACGTCCAGAAATGATTGAAGCTACTGACTGAATGAAAGGAGCTGGCATCTCACTCTCTTTGAATCTTCTTTATCATGCTAAGAGGAGCAGGAAAAAGCAAAAAATTTCAGAATTGCACCTTGCAATTCGGAGAAATTACTGTTTGTGCATTTACAATATTCATTGATTTTTGCCATTGAAAAACATCATGTTATTCATATACCAGAAATGTTTGAAGCTACTGACGGAATGAAAGGAGCTGACATCTCACTCTCTTTGAATCTTCTTTATCATGCTAAGAGGAGCAGGAAAAAGCAAAAAATTTCAGAATTGCACCTTGCAATGCAGAGAAATTACTGTTTGTGCATTTACAATATTCATTGATTTTTGCCATTGAAAAACGTCCAGAAATGATTGAAGCTACTGACTGAATGAAAGGAGCTGGCATCTCACTCTCTTTGAATCTTCTTTATCATGCTAAGAGGAGCAGGAAAAAGCAAAAAATTTCAGAATTGCACCTTGCAATGCGGAGAAATTACTGTTTGTGCATTTACAATATTCATTGATTTTTGCCATTGAAAAACATCATGTTATTCATATACCAGAAATGTTTGAAGCTACTGACTGAATGAAAGGAGCTGGCATCTCACTCTCTTTGAATCTTCTTTATCATGCTAAGAGGAGCAGGAAAAAGCAAAAAATTTCAGAATTGCACCTTGCAATGCGGAGAAATTACTGTTTGTGCATTTACAATATTCATTGATTTTTGCCATTGAAAAACATCATGTTATTCATATACCAGAAATGTTTGAAGCTACTGACTGAATGAAAGGAGCTGGCATCTCACTCTCTTTGAATCTTCTTTATCATGCTAAGAGGAGCAGGAAAAAGCAAAAAATTTCAGAATTGCACCTTACAATGTGGAGAAATTACTGTGCATTTACAATATTCATTGATTTTTACCATTGAAAAACATCATGTTATTCATATACCAGAAATGTTTGAAGCTACTGACTGAATGAAAGGAGCTGGCATCTCACTCTCTTTGAATCTTCTTTATCATGCTAAGCGGAGCAGGAAAAAGCAAAAAATTTCAGAATTGCACCTTGCAATGCTGAGAAATTACTGTTTGTGCATTTACAATATTCATTGATTTTTGCCATTGAAAAACATGTTATTCATATACCAGAAATGTTTGAAGCTACTGACTGAATGAAAGGAGCTGGCACCTCACTCTCTTTGAATCTTCTTTATCATGCTAAGAGGAGCGGGAAAAAGCAAAAAAATTCAGAATTGCACCTTGCAATGCGGAGAAATTACTGTTTGTGCATTTACAATATTCATTGATTTTTGCCATTGAAAAACGTCCAGAAATGATTGAAAGTACTGACTGAATGAAAGGAGCTGGCATCTCACTCTCTTTGAATCTTCTTTATCATGCTAAGAGGAGCAGGAAAAAGCAAAAAATTTCAGAATTGCACCTTGCAATGCGGAGAAATTACTGTTTGTGCATTTACAATATTCATTGATTTTTGCCATTGAAAAACGTCCAGAAATGATTGAAGCTACTGACTGAATGAAAGGAGCTGGCATCTCACTCTCTTTGAATCTTCTTTATCATGCTAAGAGGAGCAGGAAAAAGTAAAAAATTTCAGAATTGCACCTTGCAATGCGGAGAAATTACAGTTTGTGCATTTACAATATTCATTGATTTTTGCCATTGAAAAACATCCAGAAATGATTGAAGCTACTGACTGAATGAAAGGAGCTGGCATCTCACTCTCTTTGAATCTTCTTTATCATGCTAAGAGGAGCAGGAAAAAGCAAAAAATTTCAGAATTGCACCTTGCAATGCGGAGAAATTACTGTTTGTGCATTTACAATATTCATTGATTTTTGCCATTGAAAAACATCATGTTATTCATATACCAGAAATGTTTGAAGCTACTGACTGAATGAAAGGAGCTGGCACCTCACTCTCTTTGAATCTTCTTTATCATGCTAAGAGGAGCGGGAAAAAGCAAAAAATTTCAGAATTGCACCTTGCAATGCGGAGAAATTACTGTTTGTGCATTTACAATATTCATTGATTTTTGCCATTGAAAAACGTCCAGAAATGATTGAAGGTACTGACTGAATGAAAGGAGCTGGCATCTCACTCTCTTTGAATCTTCTTTATCATGCTAAGAGGAGCAGGAAAAAGCAAAAAATTTCAGAATTGCACCTTGCAATGCGGAGAAATTACTGTTTGTGCATTTACAATATTCATTGATTTTTGCCATTGAAAAACGTCCAGAAATGATTGAAGCTACTGACTGAATGAAAGGAGCTGGCATCTCACTCTCTTTGAATCTTCTTTATCATGCTAAGAGGAGCAGGAAAAAGCAAAAAATTTCAGAATTGCACCTTGCAATGCGGAGAAATTACAGTTTGTGCATTTACAATATTCATTGATTTTTGCCATTGAAAAACATCCAGAAATGATTGAAGCTACTGACTGAATGAAAGGAGCTGGCATCTCACTCTCTTTGAATCTTCTTTATCATGCTAAGAGGAGCAGGAAAAAGCAAAAAATTTCAGAATTGCACCTTGCAATGCGGAGAAATTACTGTTTGTGCATTTACAATATTCATTGATTTTTACCATTGAAAAACATCATGTTATTCATATACCAGAAATGTTTGAAGCTACTGACTGAATGAAAGGAGCTGGCATCTCACTCTCTTTGAATCTTCTTTATCATGCTAAGCGGAGCAGGAAAAAGCAAAAAATTTCAGAATTGCACCTTGCAATGCGGAGAAATTACTGTTTGTGCATTTACAATATTCATTGATTTTTGCCATTGAAAAACATGTTATTCATATACCAGAAATGTTTGAAGCTACTGACTGAATGAAAGGAGCTGGCACCTCACTCTCTTTGAATCTTCTTTATCATGCTAAGAGGAGCGGGAAAAAGCAAAAAAATTCAGAATTGCACCTTGCAATGCGGAGAAATTACTGTTTGTGCATTTACAATATTCATTGATTTTTGCCATTGAAAAACGTCCAGAAATGATTGAAAGTACTGACTGAATGAAAGGAGCTGGCATCTCACTCTCTTTGAATCTTCTTTATCATGCTAAGAGGAGCAGGAAAAAGCAAAAAATTTCAGAATTGCACCTTGCAATGCGGAGAAATTACTGTTTGTGCATTTACAATATTCATTGATTTTTGCCATTGAAAAACGTCCAGAAATGATTGAAGCTACTGACTGAATGAAAGGAGCTGGCATCTCACTCTCTTTGAATCTTCTTTATCATGCTAAGAGGAGCAGGAAAAAGTAAAAAATTTCAGAATTGCACCTTGCAATGCGGAGAAATTACAGTTTGTGCATTTACAATATTCATTGATTTTTGCCATTGAAAAACATCCAGAAATGATTGAAGCTACTGACTGAATGAAAGGAGCTGGCATCTCACTCTCTTTGAATCTTCTTTATCATGCTAAGAGGAGCAGGAAAAAGCAAAAAATTTCAGAATTGCACCTTGCAATGCGGAGATATTACTGTTTGTGCATTTACAATATTCATTGATTTTTGCCATTGAAAAACATCATGTTATTCATATACCAGAAATGTTTGAAGCTACTGACTGAATGAAAGGAGCTGGCACCTCACTCTCTTTGAATCTTCTTTATCATGCTAAGAGGAGCGGGAAAAAGCAAAAAATTTCAGAATTGCACCTTGCAATGCGGAGAAATTACTGTTTGTGCATTTACAATATTCATTGATTTTTGCCATTGAAAAACGTCCAGAAATGATTGAAGGTACTGACTGAATGAAAGGAGCTGGCATCTCACTCTCTTTGAATCTTCTTTATCATGCTAAGAGGAGCAGGAAAAAGCAAAAAATTTCAGAATTGCACCTTGCAATGCGGAGAAATTACTGTTTGTGCATTTACAATATTCATTGATTTTTGCCATTGAAAAACGTCCAGAAATGATTGAAGCTACTGACTGAATGAAAGGAGCTGGCATCTCACTCTCTTTGAATCTTCTTTATCATGCTAAGAGGAGCAGGAAAAAGCAAAAAATTTCAGAATTGCACCTTGCAATGCGGAGAAATTACAGTTTGTGCATTTACAATATTCATTGATTTTTGCCATTGAAAAACATCCAGAAATGATTGAAGCTACTGACTGAATGAAAGGAGCTGGCATCTCACTCTCTTTGAATCTTCTTTATCATGCTAAGAGGAGCAGGAAAAAGCAAAAAATTTCAGAATTGCACCTTGCAATGCGGAGAAATTACTGTTTGTGCATTTACAATATTCATTGATTTTTGCCATTGAAAAACATCATGTTATTCATATACCAGAAATGTTTGAAGCTACTGACTGAATGAAAGGAGCTGGCATCTCACTCTCTTTGAATCTTCTTTATCATGCTAAGAGGAGCAGGAAAAAGCAAAAAATTTCAGAATTGCACCTTGCAATGTGGAGAAATTACTGTTTGTGCATTTACAATATTCATTGATTTTTACCATTGAAAAACGTCCAGAAATGATTGAAGCTACTGACTGAATGAAAGTAGCTGGCATCTCACTCTCTTTGAATCTTCTTTATCATGCTAAGAGGAGCAGGAAAAAGCAAAAAATTTCAGACTTGCACCTTGCAATGCGGAGAAATTACTGTTTGTGCATTTACAATATTCATTGATTTTTGCCATTGAAAAACATTATGTTATTCATATACCAGAAATGTTTGAAGCTACTGACTGAATGAAAGTAGCTGGCATCTCACTCTCTTTGAATCTTCTTTATCATGCTAAGAGGAGCAGGAAAAATCAAAAAATTTCAGAATTGCACCTTGCAATGCGGAGAAATTACTGTTTGTGCATTTACAATATTCATTGATTTTTGCCATTGAAAAACGTCCAGAAATGATTGAAGCTACTGACTGAATGAAAGGAGCTGGCATCTCACTCTCTTTGAATCTTCTTTATCATGCTAAGAGGAGCAGGAAAAAGCAAAAAATTTCAGAATTGCACCTTGCAATGCGGAGAAATTACTGTTTGTGCATTTACAATATTCATTGATTTTTGCCATTGAAAAACATCATGTTATTCATATACCAGAAATGATTGAAGCTACTGACTGAATGAAAGGAGCTGGCATCTCACTCTCTTTGAATCTTCTTTATCATGCTAAGAGGAGCAGGAAAAAGTAAAAAATTTCAGAATTGCACCTTGCAATGCGGAGAAATTACTGTTTGTGCATTTATAATATTCAATGATTTTTGCCATTGAAAAACGTCCAGAAATGATTGAAGCTACTGACTGAACGAAAGGAGCTGGCATCTCACTCTCTTTGAATCTTCTTTATCATGCTAAGAGGAGCAGGAAAAAGCAAAAAATTTCAGAATTGCACCTTGCAATGCAGAGAAATTACTGTTTGTGCATTTACAATATTCATTGATTTTTGCCATTGAAAAACGTCCAGAAATGATTGAAGCTACTGACTGAATGAAAGGAGCTGGCATCTCACTCTCTTTGAATCTTCTTTATCATGCTAAGAGGAACAGGAAAAAGCAAAAAATTTCAGAATTGCACCTTGCAATTCGGAGAAATTACTGTTTGTGCATTTACAATATTCATTGATTTTTGCCATTGAAAAACATCATGTTATTCATATACCAGAAATGTTTGAAGCTACTGACGGAATGAAAGGAGCTGACATCTCACTCTCTTTGAATCTTCTTTATCATGCTAAGAGGAGCAGGAAAAAGCAAAAAATTTCAGAATTGCACCTTGCAATGCAGAGAAATTACTGTTTGTGCATTTACAATATTCATTGATTTTTGCCATTGAAAAACGTCCAGAAATGATTGAAGCTACTGACTGAATGAAAGGAGCTGGCATCTCACTCTCTTTGAATCTTCTTTATCATGCTAAGAGGAGCAGAAAAAAGCAAAAAATTTCAGAATTGCACCTTGCAATGCGGAGAAATTACTGTTTGTGCATTTACAATATTCATTGATTTTTGCCATTGAAAAACATCATGTTATTCATATACCAGAAATGTTTGAAGCTACTGACTGAATGAAAGGAGCTGGCATCTCACTCTCTTTGAATCTTCTTTATCATGCTAAGAGGAGCAGGAAAAAGCAAAAAATTTCAGAATTGCACCTTGCAATGCGGAGAAATTACTGTTTGTGCATTTACAATATTCATTGATTTTTGCCATTGAAAAACATCATGTTATTCATATACCAGAAATGTTTGAAGCTACTGACTGAATGAAAGGAGCTGGCATCTCACTCTCTTTGAATCTTCTTTATCATGCTAAGAGGAGCAGGAAAAAGCAAAAAATTTCAGAATTGCACCTTGCAATGCGGAGAAATTACTGTTTGTGCATTTACAATATTCATTGATTTTTGCCATTGAAAAACATGTTATTCATATACCAGAAATGTTTGAAGCTACTGACTGAATGAAAGGAGCTGGCACCTCACTCTCTTTGAATCTTCTTTATCATGCTAAGAGGAGCGGGAAAAAGCAAAAAAATTCAGAATTGCACCTTGCAATGCGGAGAAATTACTGTTTGTGCATTTACAATATTCATTGATTTTTGCCATTGAAAAACGTCCAGAAATGATTGAAAGTACTGACTGAATGAAAGGAGCTGGCATCTCACTCTCTTTGAATCTTCTTTATCATGCTAAGAGGAGCAGGAAAAAGCAAAAAATTTCAGAATTGCACCTTGCAATGCGGAGAAATTACTGTTTGTGCATTTACAATATTCATTGATTTTTGCCATTGAAAAACGTCCAGAAATGATTGAAGCTACTGACTGAATGAAAGGAGCTGGCATCTCACTCTCTTTGAATCTTCTTTATCATGCTAAGAGGAGCAGGAAAAAGTAAAAAATTTCAGAATTGCACCTTGCAATGCGGAGAAATTACTGTTTGTGCATTTACAATATTCATTGATTTTTGCCATTGAAAAACATCCAGAAATGATTGAAGCTACTGACTGAATGAAAGGAGCTGGCATCTCACTCTCTTTGAATCTTCTTTATCATGCTAAGAGGAGCAGGAAAAAGCAAAAAATTTCAGAATTGCACCTTGCAATGCGGAGAAATTACTGTTTGTGCATTTACAATATTCATTGATTTTTGCCATTGAAAAACATCATGTTATTCATATACCAGAAATGTTTGAAGCTACTGACTGAATGAAAGGAGCTGGCATCTCACTCTCTTTGAATCTTCATTATCATGCTAAGAGGAGCAGGAAAAAGCAAAAAATTTCAGAATTGCACCTTGCAATGCGGAGAAATTACTGTTTGTGCATTTACAATATTCATTGATTTTTGCCATTGAAAAACATGTTATTCATATACCAGAAATGTTTGAAGCTACTGACTGAATGAAAGGAGCTGGCACCTCACTCTCTTTGAATCTTCTTTATCATGCTAAGAGGAGCGGGAAAAAGCAAAAAAATTCAGAATTGCACCTTGCAATGCGGAGAAATTACTGTTTGTGCATTTACAATATTCATTGATTTTTGCCATTGAAAAACGTCCAGAAATGATTGAAAGTACTGACTGAATGAAAGGAGCTGGCATCTCACTCTCTTTGAATCTTCTTTATCATGCTAAGAGGAGCAGGAAAAAGCAAAAAATTTCAGAATTGCACCTTGCAATGCGGAGAAATTACTGTTTGTGCATTTACAATATTCATTGATTTTTGCCATTGAAAAACGTCCAGAAATGATTGAAGCTACTGACTGAATGAAAGGAGCTGGCATCTCACTCTCTTTGAATCTTCTTTATCATGCTAAGAGGAGCAGGAAAAAGTAAAAAATTTCAGAATTGCACCTTGCAATGCGGAGAAATTACAGTTTGTGCATTTACAATATTCATTGATTTTTGCCATTGAAAAACATCCAGAAATGATTGAAGCTACTGACTGAATGAAAGGAGCTGGCATCTCACTCTCTTTGAATCTTCTTTATCAGGCTAAGAGGAGCAGGAAAAAGCAAAAAATTTCAGAATTGCACCTTGCAATGCGGAGAAATTACTGTTTGTGCATTTACAATATTCATTGATTTTTGCCATTGAAAAACATCATGTTATTCATATACCAGAAATGTTTGAAGCTACTGACTGAATGAAAGGAGCTGGCATCTCACTCTCTTTGAATCTTCATTATCATGCTAAGAGGAGCAGGAAAAAGCAAAAAATTTCAGAATTGCACCTTGCAATGTGGAGAAATTACTGCTGTGCATTTACAATATTCATTGATTTTTAACAATGAAAAACATCCAGAAATGATTGAATCTACTGACTGAATGAAAGTAGCTGGCATCTCACTCTCTTTGAATCTTCTTTATCATGCTAAGAGGAGCAGGAAAAAGCAAAAAATTTCAGAATTGCACCTTGCAATGCGGAGAAATTACTGTTTGTGCATTTACAATATTCATTGATTTTTGCCATTGAAAAACATCATGTTATTCATATACCAGAAATGTTTGAAGCTACTGACTGAATGAAAGGAGCTGGCATCTCACTCTCTTTGAATCTTCTTTATCATGCTAAGAGGAGCAGGAAAAAGCAAAAAATTTCAGAATTGCACCTTGCAATGCGGAGAAATTACTGTTTGTGCATTTACAATATTCATTGATTTTTGCCATTGAAAAACATCATGTTATTCATATACCAGAAATGTTTGAAGCTACTGACTGAATGAAAGGAGCTGGCATCTCACTCTCTTTGAATCTTCTTTATCATGCTAAGAGGAGCAGGAAAAAGCAAAAAATTTCAGAATTGCACCTTGCAATGTGGAGAAATTACTGTTTGTGCATTTACAATATTCATTGATTTTTACCATTGAAAAACGTCCAGAAATGATTGAAGCTACTGACTGAATGAAAGTAGCTGGCATCTCACTCTCTTTGAATCTTCTTTATCATACTAAGAGGAGCAGGAAAAAGCAAAAAATTTCAGACTTGCACCTTGCAATGCGGAGAAATTACTGTTTGTGCATTTACAATATTCATTGATTTTTGCCATTGAAAAACATCATGTTATTCATATACCAGAAATGTTTGAAGCTACTGACTGAATGAAAGGAGCTGGCATCTCACTCTCTTTGAATCTTCTTTATCATGCTAAGAGGAGCAGGAAAAAGCAAAAAATTTCAGAATTGCACCTTGCAATGCGGAGAAATTACTGTTTGTGCATTTACAATATTCATTGATTTTTGCCATTGAAAAACGTCCAGAAATGATTGAAGCTACTGACTGAATGAAAGGAGCTGGCATCTCACTCTCTTTGAATCTTCTTTATCATGCTAAGAGGAGCAGGAAAAAGCAAAAAATTTCAGAATTGCACCTTGCAATGCGGAGAAATTACTGTTTGTGCATTTACAATATTCATTGATTTTTGCCATTGAAAAACGTCCAGAAATGATTGAAGCTACTGACTGAATGAAAGGAGCTGGCATCTCACTCTCTTTGAATCTTCTTTATCATGCTAAGAGGAGCAGGAAAAAGCAAAAAATTTCAGAATTGCACCTTGCAATGCGGAGAAATTACTGTTTGTGCATTTACAATATTCATTGATTTTTGCCATTGAAAAACATCATGTTATTCATATACCAGAAATGTTTGAAGCTACTGACTGAATGAAAGGAGCTGGCATCTCACTCTCTTTGAATCTTCTTTATCATGCTAAGAGGAGCAGGAAAAAGCAAAAAATTTCAGAATTGCACCTTGCAATGCGGAGAAATTACTGTTTGTGCATTTACAATATTCATTGATTTTTGCCATTGAAAAACGTCCAGAAATGATTGAAGCTACTGACTGAATGAAAGGATCTGGCATCTCACTCTCTTTGAATCTTGTTTATCATGCTAAGAGGAGCAGGAAAAAGCAAAAAATTTCAGAATTGCACCTTGCAATGCGGAGAAATTACTGTTTGTGCATTTACAATATTCATTGATTTTTGCCATTGAAAAACATCATGTTATTCATATACTAGAAATGATTGAAGCTACTGACTGAATGAAAGGAGCTGGCATCTCACTCTCTTTGAATCTTCTTTATCATGCTAAGAGGAGCAGGAAAAAGTAAAAAATTTCAGAATTGCACCTTGCAATGCGGAGAAATTACTGTTTGTGCATTTATAATATTCAATGATTTTTGCCATTGAAAAATGTCCAGAAATGATTGAAGCTACTGACTGAACGAAAGGAGCTGGCATCTCACTCTCTTTGAATCTTCTTTATCATGCTAAGAGGAGCAGGAAAAAGCAAAAAATTTCAGAATTGCACCTTGCAATGCGGAGATATTACTGTTTGTGCATTTACAATATTCATTGATTTTTGCCATTGAAAAACGTCCAGAAATGATTGAAGCTACTGACTGAATGAAAGGAGCTGGCATCTCACTCTCTTTGAATCTTCTTTATCATGCTAAGAGGAGCAGGAAAAAGCAAATAATTTCAGAATTGCACCTTGCAATGCGGAGAAATTACTGTTTGTGCATTTACAATATTCATTGATTTTTGCCTTTGAAAAACATCATGTTATTCATATACCAGAAATGTTTGAAGCTACTGACTGAATGAAAGGAGCTGACATCTCACGCTCTTTGAATCTTCTTTATCATGCTAAGAGGAGCAGGAAAAAGCAAAACATTTCAGAATTGCACCTTGCAATGCGGAGAAATTACTGTTTGTGCATTTACAATATTCATTGATTTTTGCCATTGAAAAACGTCCAGAAATGATTGAAGCTACTGACTGAATGAAAGGAGCTGGCATCTCACTCTCTTTGAATCTTCTTTATCATGCTAAGAGGAGCAGGAAAAAGCAAAAAATTTCAGAATTGCACCTTGCAATGCGGAGAAATTACTGTTTGTGCATTTACAATATTCATTGATTTTTGCCATTGAAAAACATCATGTTATTCATATACCAGAAATGTTTGAAGCTACTGACTGAATGAAAGGAGCTGGCATCTCACTCTCTTTGAATCTTCTTTATCATGCTAAGAGGAGCAGGAAAAAGCAAAAAATTTCAGAATTGCACCTTGCAATGCGGAGAAATTACTGTTTGTGCATTTACAATATTCATTGATTTTTGCCATTGAAAAACGTCCAGAAATGATTGAAGCTACTGACTGAATGAAAGGAGCTGGCATCTCACTCTCTTTGAATCTTCTTTATCATGCTAAGAGGAGCAGGAAAAAGCAAAAAATTTCAGAATTGCACCTTGCAATGCGGAGAAATTACTGTTTGTGCATTTACAATATTCATTGATTTTTGCCATTGAAAAACATCATGTTATTCATATACCAGAAATGTTTGAAGCTACTGACTGAATGAAAGGAGCTGACATCTCACGCTCTTTGAATCTTCTTTATCATGCTAAGAGGAGCAGGAAAAAGCAAAAAATTTCAGAATTGCACCTTGCAATGCGGAGAAATTACTGTTTGTGCATTTACAATATTCATTGATTTTTGCCATTGAAAAACGTCCAGAAATGATTGAAGCTACTGACTGAATGAAATGAGCTGGCATCTCACTCTCTTTGAATCTTCTTTATCATGCTAAGAGGAGCAGGAAAAAGCAAAAAATTTCAGAATTGCACCTTGCAATGCGGAGAAATTACTGTTTGTGCATTTACAATATTCATTGATTTTTGCCATTGAAAAACATCATGTTATTCATATACCAGAAATGTTTGAAGCTACTGACTGAATGAAAGGAGCTGGCATCTCACTCTCTTTGAATCTTCTTTATCATGCTAAGAGGAGCAGGAAAAAGCAAAAAATTTCAGAATTGCACCTTGCAATGCGGAGAAATTACTGTTTGTGCATTTACAATATTCATTGATTTTTGCCATTGAAAAACATCATGTTATTCATATACCAGAAATGTTTGAAGCTACTGACTGAATGAAAGGAGCTGGCATCTCACTCTCTTTGAATCTTCTTTATCATGCTAAGAGGAGCAGGAAAAAGCAAAAAATTTCAGAATTGCACCTTGCAATGCGGAGAAATTACTGTTTGTGCATTTACAATATTCATTGATTTTTGCCATTGAAAAACGTCCAGAAATGATTGAAGCTACTGACTGAATGAAAGGAGCTGGCATCTCACACTCTTTGAATCTTCTTTATCATGCTAAGAGGAGCAGGAAAAAGCAAAACATTTCAGAATTGCACCTTGCAATGCGGAGAAATTACTGTTTGTGCATTTACAATATTCATTGATTTTTGCCATTGAAAAACGTCCAGAAATGATTGAAGCTACTGACTGAATGAAAGGAGCTGGCATCTCACTCTCTTTGAATCTTCTTTATCATGCTAAGAGGAGCAGGAAAAAGCAAAAAATTTCAGAATTGCACCTTGCAATGCGGAGAAATTACTGTTTGTGCATTTACAATATTCATTGATTTTTGCCATTGAAAAACGTCCAGAAATGATTGAAGCTACTGACTGAATGAAAGGAGCTGACATCTCACTCTCTTTGAATCTTCTTTATCATGCTAAGAGGAGCAGGAAAAAGCAAAAAATTTCAGAATTGCACCTTGCAATGCGGAGAAATTACTGTTTGTGCATTTACAATATTCATTGATTTTTGCCATTGAAAAACATCATGTTATTCATATACCAGAAATGTTTGAAGCTACTGACTGAATGAAAGGAGCTGGCATCTCACTCTCTTTGAATCTTCTTTATCATGCTAAGAGGAGCAGGAAAAAGCAAAAAATTTCAGAATTGCACCTTGCAATGCGGAGAAATTACTGTTTGTGCATTTACAATATTCATTGATTTTTGCCATTGAAAAACGTCCAGAAATGATTGAAGCTACTGACTGAATGAAAGGAGCTGGCATCTCACTCTCTTTGAATCTTGTTTATCATGCTAAGAGGAGCAGGAAAAAGCAAAAAATTTCAGAATTGCACCTTGCAATGCGGAGAAATTACTGTTTGTGCATTTACAATATTCATTGATTTTTGCCATTGAAAAACATCATGTTATTCATATACCAGAAATGATTGAAGCTACTGACTGAATGAAAGGAGCTGGCATCTCACTCTCTTTGAATCTTCTTTATCATGCTAAGAGGAGCAGGAAAAAGTAAAAAATTTCAGAATTGCACCTTGCAATGCGGAGAAATTACTGTTTGTGCATTTATAATATTCAATGTTTTTTGCCATTGAAAAACGTCCAGAAATGATTGAAGCTACTGACTGAACGAAAGGAGCTGGCATCTCACTCTCTTTGAATCTTCTTTATCATGCTAAGAGGAGCAGGAAAAAGCAAAAAATTTCAGAATTGCACCTTGCAATGCGGAGAAATTACTGTTTGTGCATTTACAATATTCATTGATTTTTGCCATTGAAAAACGTCCAGAAATGATTGAAGCTACTGACTGAATGAAAGGAGCTGGCATCTCACTCTCTTTGAATCTTCTTTATCATGCTAAGAGGAGCAGGAAAAAGCAAAAAATTTCAGAATTGCACCTTGCAATGCGGAGAAATTACTGTTTGTGCATTTACAATATTCATTGATTTTTGCCATTGAAAAACATCATGTTATTCATATACCAGAAATGTTTGAAGCTACTGACTGAATGAAAGGAGCTGACATCTCACGCTCTTTGAATCTTCTTTATCATGCTAAGAGGAGCAGGAAAAAGCAAAAAATTTCAGAATTGCACCTTGCAATGCGGAGAAATTACTGTTTGTGCATTTACAATATTCATTGATTTTTGCCATTGAAAAACGTCCAGAATTGATTGAAGCTACTGACTGAATGAAAGGAGCTGGCATCTCACTCTCTTTGAATCTTCTTTATCATGCTAAGAGGAGCAGGAAAAAGCAAAAAATTTCAGAATTGCACCTTGCAATGCGGAGAAATTACTGTTTGTGCATTTACAATATTCATTGATTTTTGCCATTGAAAAACATCATGTTATTCATATACCAGAAATGTTTGAAGCTACTGACTGAATGAAAGGAGCTGGCATCTCACTCTCTTTGAATCTTCTTTATCATGCTAAGAGGAGCAGGAAAAAGCAAAAAATTTCAGAATTGCACCTTGCAATGCGGAGAAATTACTGTTTGTGCATTTACAATATTCATTGATTTTTGCCATTGAAAAACATCATGTTATTCATATACCAGAAATGTTTGAAGCTACTGACTGAATGAAAGGAGCTGGCATCTCACTCTCTTTGAATCTTCTTTATCATGCTAAGAGGAGCAGGGAAAAGCAAAAAATTTCAGAATTGCACCTTGCAATGTGGAGAAATTACTGTTTGTGCATTTACAATATTCATTGATTTTTACCATTGAAAAACGTCCAGAAATGATTGAAGCTACTGACTGAATGAAAGGAGCTGGCACCTCACTCTCTTTGAATCTTCTTTATCATGCTAAGAGGAGCGGGAAAAAGCAAAAAAATTCAGAATTGCACCTTGCAATGCGGAGAAATTACTGTTTGTGCATTTACAATATTCATTGATTTTTGCCATTGAAAAACGTCCAGAAATGATTGAAAGTACTGACTGAATGAAAGGAGCTGGCATCTCACTCTCTTTGAATCTTCTTTATCATGCTAAGAGGAGCAGGAAAAAGCAAAAAATTTCAGAATTGCACCTTGCAATGCGGAGAAATTACTGTTTGTGCATTTACAATATTCATTGATTTTTGCCATTGAAAAACGTCCAGAAATGATTGAAGCTACTGACTGAATGAAAGGAGCTGGCATCTCACTCTCTTTGAATCTTCTTTATCATGCTAAGAGGAGCAGGAAAAAGTAAAAAATTTCAGAATTGCACCTTGCAATGCGGAGAAATTACAGTTTGTGCATTTACAATATTCATTGATTTTTGCCATTGAAAAACATCCAGAAATGATTGAAGCTACTGACTGAATGAAAGGAGCTGGCATCTCACTCTCTTTGAATCTTCTTTATCATGCTAAGAGGAGCAGGAAAAAGCAAAAAATTTCAGAATTGCACCTTGCAATGCGGAGAAATTACTGTTTGTGCATTTACAATATTCATTGATTTTTGCCATTGAAAAACATCATGTTATTCATATACCAGAAATGTTTGAAGCTACTGACTGAATGAAAGGAGCTGGCATCTCACTCTCTTTGAATCTTCATTATCATGCTAAGAGGAGCAGGAAAAAGCAAAAAATTTCAGAATTGCACCTTGCAATGCGGAGAAATTACTGTTTGTGCATTTACAATATTCATTGATTTTTGCCATTGAAAAACATGTTATTCATATACCAGAAATGTTTGAAGCTACTGACTGAATGAAAGGAGCTGGCACCTCACTCTCTTTGAATCTTCTTTATCATGCTAAGAGGAGCGGGAAAAAGCAAAAAAATTCAGAATTGCACCTTGCAATGCGGAGAAATTACTGTTTGTGCATTTACAATATTCATTGATTTTTGCCATTGAAAAACGTCCAGAAATGATTGAAAGTACTGACTGAATGAAAGGAGCTGGCATCTCACTCTCTTTGAATCTTCTTTATCATGCTAAGAGGAGCAGGAAAAAGCAAAAAATTTCAGAATTGCACCTTGCAATGCGGAGAAATTACTGTTTGTGCATTTACAATATTCATTGATTTTTGCCATTGAAAAACGTCCAGAAATGATTGAAGCTACTGACTGAATGAAAGGAGCTGGCATCTCACTCTCTTTGAATCTTCTTTATCATGCTAAAAGGAGCAGGAAAAAGTAAAAAATTTCAGAATTGCACCTTGCAATGCGGAGAAATTACAGTTTGTGCATTTACAATATTCATTGATTTTTGCCATTGAAAAACATCCAGAAATGATTGAAGCTACTGACTGAATGAAAGGAGCTGGCATCTCACTCTCTTTGAATCTTCTTTATCATGCTAAGAGGAGCAGGAAAAAGCAAAAAATTTCAGAATTGCACCTTGCAATGCGGAGAAATTACTGTTTGTGCATTTACAATATTCATTGATTTTTGCCATTGAAAAACATCATGTTATTCATATACCAGAAATGTTTGAAGCTACTGACTGAATGAAAGGAGCTGGCATCTCACTCTCTTTGAATCTTCATTATCATGCTAAGAGGAGCAGGAAAAAGCAAAAAATTTCAGAATTGCACCTTGCAATGTGGAGAAATTACTGTTTGTGCATTTACAATATTCATTGATTTTTAACAATG
This sequence comes from Phyllobates terribilis, assembly GCF_046119375.1. Taxonomy (NCBI): domain Eukaryota; kingdom Metazoa; phylum Chordata; class Amphibia; order Anura; family Dendrobatidae; genus Phyllobates; species Phyllobates terribilis. Next base: position 139,927 of record NW_027364180.1, read on the forward strand.
AAAAACGTCCAGAAATGATTGAATCTACTGACTGAATGAAAGTAGCTGGCATCTCACTCTCTTTGAATCTTCTTTATCATGCTAAGAGGAGCAGGAAAAAGCAAAAAATTTCAGAATTGCACCTTGCAATGCGGAGAAATTACTGTTTGTGCATTTACAATATTCATTGATTTTTGCCATTGAAAAACATCATGTTATTCATATACCAGAAATGTTTGAAGCTACTGACTGAATGAAAGGAGCTGGCATCTCACTCTCTTTGAATCTTCTTTATCATGCTAAGAGGAGCAGGAAAAAGCAAAAAATTTCAGAATTGCACCTTGCAATGCGGAGAAATTACTGTTTGTGCATTTACAATATTCATTGATTTTTGCCATTGAAAAACATCATGTTATTCATATACCAGAAATGTTTGAAGCTACTGACTGAATGAAAGGAGCTGGCATCTCACTCTCTTTGAATCTTCTTTATCATGCTAAGAGGAGCAGGAAAAAGCAAAAAATTTCAGAATTGCACCTTGCAATGTGGAGAAATTACTGTTTGTGCATTTACAATATTCATTGATTTTTACCATTGAAAAATGTCCAGAAATGATTGAAGCTACTGACTGAATGAAAGTAGCTGGCATCTCACTCTCTTTGAATCTTCTTTATCATACTAAGAGGAGCAGGAAAAAGCAAAAAATTTCAGACTTGCACCTTGCAATGCGGAGAAATTACTGTTTGTGCATTTACAATATTCATTGATTTTTGCCATTGAAAAACATCATGTTATTCATATACCAGAAATGTTTGAAGCTACTGACTGAATGAAAGGAGCTGGCATCTCACTCTCTTTGAATCTTCTTTATCATGCTAAGAGGAGCAGGAAAAAGCAAAAAATTTCAGAATTGCACCTTGCAATGCGGAGAAATTACTGTTTGTGCATTTACAATATTCATTGATTTTTGCCATTGAAAAACGTCCAGAAATGATTGAAGCTACTGACTGAATGAAAGGAGCTGGCATCTCACTCTCTTTGAATCTTCTTTATCATGCTAAGAGGAGCAGGAAAAAGCAAAAAATTTCAGAATTGCACCTTGCAATGCGGAGAAATTACTGTTTGTGCATTTACAATATTCATTGATTTTTGCCATTGAAAAACGTCCAGAAATGATTGAAGCTACTGACTGAATGAAAGGAGCTGGCATCTCACTCTCTTTGAATCTTCTTTATCATGCTAAGAGGAGCAGGAAAAAGCAAAAAATTTCAGAATTGCACCTTGCAATGCGGAGAAATTACTGTTTGTGCATTTACAATATTCATTGATTTTTGCCATTGAAAAACATCATGTTATTCATATACCAGAAATGTTTGAAGCTACTGACTGAATGAAAGGAGCTGGCATCTCACTCTCTTTGAATCTTCTTTATCATGCTAAGAGGAGCAGGAAAAAGCAAAAAATTTCAGAATTGCACCTTGCAATGCGGAGAAATTACTGTTTGTGCATTTACAATATTCATTGATTTTTGCCATTGAAAAACGTCCAGAAATGATTGAAGCTACTGACTGAATGAAAGGAGCTGGCATCTCACTCTCTTTGAATCTTCTTTATCATGCTAAGAGGAGCAGGAAAAAGCAAAAAATTTCAGAATTGCACCTTGCAATGCGGAGAAATTACTGTTTGTGCATTTACAATATTCATTGATTTTTGCCATTGAAAAACGTCCAGAAATGATTGAAGCTACTGACTGAATGAAAGGAGCTGGCATCTCACTCTCTTTGAATCTTCTTTATCATGCTAAGAGGAGCAGGAAAAAGCAAAAAATTTCAGAATTGCACCTTGCAATGCGGAGAAATTACTGTTTGTGCATTTACAATATTCATTGATTTTTGCCATTGAAAAACATCATGTTATTCATATACCAGAAATGTTTGAAGCTACTGACTGAATGAAAGGAGCTGGCATCTCACTCTCTTTGAATCTTCTTTATCATGCTAAGAGGAGCAGGAAAAAGCAAAAAATTTCAGAATTGCACCTTGCAATGCGGAGAAATTACTGTTTGTGCATTTACAATATTCATTGATTTTTGCCATTGAAAAACGTCCAGAAATGATTGAAGCTACTGACTGAATGAAAGGAGCTGGCATCTCACTCTCTTTGAATCTTGTTTATCATGCTAAGAGGAGCAGGAAAAAGCAAAAAATTTCAGAATTGCACCTTGCAATGCGGAGAAATTACTGTTTGTGCATTTACAATATTCATTGATTTTTGCCATTGAAAAACATCATGTTATTCATATACCAGAAATGATTGAAGCTACTGACTGAATGAAAGGAGCTGGCATCTCACTCTCTTTGAATCTTCTTTATCATGCTAAGAGGAGCAGGAAAAAGTAAAAAATTTCAGAATTGCACCTTGCAATGCGGAGAAATTACTGTTTGTGCATTTATAATATTCAATGATTTTTGCCATTGAAAAACGTCCAGAAATGATTGAAGCTACTGACTGAACGAAAGGAGCTGGCATCTCACTCTCTTTGAATCTTCTTTATCATGCTAAGAGGAGCAGGAAAAAGCAAAAAATTTCAGAATTGCACCTTGCAATGCGGAGAAATTACTGTTTGTGCATTTACAATATTCATTGATTTTTGCCATTGAAAAACGTCCAGAAATGATTGAAGCTACTGACTGAATGAAAGGAGCTGGCATCTCACTCTCTTTGAATCTTCTTTATCATGCTAAGAGGAGCAGGAAAAAGCAAATAATTTCAGAATTGCACCTTGCAATGCGGAGAAATTACTGTTTGTGCATTTACAATATTCATTGATTTTTGCCTTTGAAAAACATCATGTTATTCATATACCAGAAATGTTTGAAGCTACTGACTGAATGAAAGGAGCTGACATCTCACGCTCTTTGAATCTTCTTTATCATGCTAAGAGGAGCAGGAAAAAGCAAAACATTTCAGAATTGCACCTTGCAATGCGGAGAAATTACTGTTTGTGCATTTACAATATTCATTGATTTTTGCCATTGAAAAACGTCCAGAAATGATTGAAGCTACTGACTGAATGAAAGGAGCTGGCATCTCACTCTCTTTGAATCTTCTTTATCATGCTAAGAGGAGCAGGAAAAAGCAAAAAATTTCAGAATTGCACCTTGCAATGCCGAGAAATTACTGTTTGTGCATTTACAATATTCATTGATTTTTGCCATTGAAAAACATCATGTTATTCATATACCAGAAATGTTTGAAGCTACTGACTGAATGAAAGGAGCTGGCATCTCACTCTCTTTGAATCTTCATTATCATGCTAAGAGGAGCAGGAAAAAGCAAAAAATTTCAGAATTGCACCTTGCAATGCGGAGAAATTACTGTTTGTGCATTTACAATATTCATTGATTTTTGCCATTGAAAAACATGTTATTCATATACCAGAAATGTTTGAAGCTACTGACTGAATGAAAGGAGCTGGCACCTCACTCTCTTTGAATCTTCTTTATCATGCTAAGAGGAGCGGGAAAAAGCAAAAAAATTCAGAATTGCACCTTGCAATGCGGAGAAATTACTGTTTGTGCATTTACAATATTCATTGATTTTTGCCATTGAAAAACGTCCAGAAATGATTGAAAGTACTGACTGAATGAAAGGAGCTGGCATCTCACTCTCTTTGAATCTTCTTTATCATGCTAAGAGGAGCAGGAAAAAGCAAAAAATTTCAGAATTGCACCTTGCAATGCGGAGAAATTACTGTTTGTGCATTTACAATATTCATTGATTTTTGCCATTGAAAAACGTCCAGAAATGATTGAAGCTACTGACTGAATGAAAGGAGCTGGCATCTCACTCTCTTTGAATCTTCTTTATCATGCTAAGAGGAGCAGGAAAAAGTAAAAAATTTCAGAATTGCACCTTGCAATGCGGAGAAATTACAGTTTGTGCATTTACAATATTCATTGATTTTTGCCATTGAAAAACATCCAGAAATGATTGAAGCTACTGACTGAATGAAAGGAGCTGGCATCTCACTCTCTTTGAATCTTCTTTATCAGGCTAAGAGGAGCAGGAAAAAGCAAAAAATTTCAGAATTGCACCTTGCAATGCGGAGAAATTACTGTTTGTGCATTTACAATATTCATTGATTTTTGCCATTGAAAAACATCATGTTATTCATATACCAGAAATGTTTGAAGCTACTGACTGAATGAAAGGAGCTGGCATCTCACTCTCTTTGAATCTTCATTATCATGCTAAGAGGAGCAGGAAAAAGCAAAAAATTTCAGAATTGCACCTTGCAATGTGGAGAAATTACTGTTTGTGCATTTACAATATTCATTGATTTTTAACAATGAAAAACGTCCAGAAATGATTGAATCTACTGACTGAATGAAAGTAGCTGGCATCTCACTCTCTTTGAATCTTCTTTATCATGCTAAGAGGAGCAGGAAAAAGCAAAAAATTTCAGAATTGCACCTTGCAATGCGGAGAAATTACTGTTTGTGCATTTACAATATTCATTGATTTTTGCCATTGAAAAACATCATGTTATTCATATACCAGAAATGTTTGAAGCTACTGACTGAATGAAATGAGCTGGCATCTCACTCTCTTTGAATCTTCTTTATCATGCTAAGAGGAGCAGGAAAAAGCCAAAAATTACAGAATTGCACCTTGCAATGCGGAGAAATTACTGTTTGTGCATTTACAATATTCATTGATTTTTGCCATTGAAAAACGTCCAGAAATGATTGAAGCTACTGACTGAATGAAAGGAGCTGGCATCTCACTCTCTTTGAATCTTCTTTATCATGCTAAGAGGAGCAGGAAAAAGCAAAAAATTTCAGAATTGCACCTTGCAATGCGGAGAAATTACTGTTTGTGCATTTACAATATTCATTGATTTTTGCCATTGAAAAACGTCCAGAAATGATTGAAGCTACTGACTGAATGAAAGGAGCTGGCATCTCACTCTCTTTGAATCTTCTTTATCATGCTAAGAGGAGCAGGAAAAAGCAAAAAATTTCAGAATTGCACCTTGCAATGCGGAGAAATTACTGTTTGTGCATTTACAATATTCATTGATTTTTGCCATTGAAAAACATGTTATTCATATACCAGAAATGTTTGAAGCTACTGACTGAATGAAAGGAGCTGGCATCTCACTCTCATTGAATCTTCTTTATCATGCTAAGAGGAGCAGGAAAAAGCATAACATTTCAGAATTGCACCTTGCAATGCGGAGAAATTACTGTTTGTGCATTTACAATATTCATTGATTTTTGCCATTGAAAAAAGTCCAGAAATGATTGAAGCTACTGACTGAATGAAAGGAGCTGGCATCTCACTCTCTTTGAATCTTCTTTATCATGCTAAGAGGAGCAGGAAAAAGCAAAAAATTTCAGAATTGCACCTTGCAATGCGGAGAAATTACTGTTTGTGCATTTACAATATTCATTGATTTTTGCCATTGAAAAACATCATGTTATTCATATACCAGAAATGTTTGAAGCTACTGACTGAATGAAAGGAGCTGGCATCTCACTCTCTTTGAATCTTCTTTATCATGCTAAGAGGAGCAGGAAAAAGCAAAAAATTTCAGAATTGCACCTTGCAATGCGGAGAAATTACTGTTTGTGCATTTACAATATTCATTGATTTTTGCCATTGAAAAACGTCCAGAAATGATTGAAGCTACTGACTGAATGAAAGGAGCTGGCATCTCACTCTCTTTGAATCTTCTTTATCATGCTAAGAGGAGCAGGAAAAAGCAAAAAATTTCAGAATTGCACCTTGCAATGCGCAGAAATTACTGTTTGTGCATTTACAATATTCATTGATTTTTGCCATTGAAAAACATCATGTTATTCATATACCAGAAATGTTTGAAGCTACTGACTGAATGAAAGGAGCTGACATCTCACGCTCTTTGAATCTTCTTTATCATGCTAACAGGAGCAGGAAAAAGCAAAAAATTTCAGAATTGCACCTTGCAATGCGGAGAAATTACTGTTTGTGCATTTACAATATTCATTGATTTTTGCCATTGAAAAACGTCCAGAAATGATTGAAGCTACTGACTGAATGAAAGGAGCTGGCATCTCACTCTCTTTGAATCTTCTTTATCATGCTAAGAGGAGCAGGAAAAAGCAAAAAATTTCAGAATTGCACCTTGCAATGCGGAGAAATTACTGTTTGTGCATTTACAATATTCATTGATTTTTGCCATTGAAAAACATCATGTTATTCATATACCAGAAATGTTTGAAGCTACTGACTGAATGAAAGGAGCTGGCATCTCACTCTCTTTGAATTTTCTTTATCATGCTAAGAGGAGCAGGAAAAAGCAAAAAATTTTAGAATTGCACCTTGCAATGCGGAGAAATTACTGTTTGTGCATTTACAATATTCATTGATTTTTGCCATTGAAAAACATCATGTTATTCATATACCAGAAATGTTTGAAGCTACTGACTGAATGAAAGGAGCTGGCATCTCACTCTCTTTGAATCTTCTTTATCATGCTAAGAGGAGCAGGAAAAAGCAAAAAATTTCAGAATTGCACCTTGCAATGCGGAGAAATTACTGTTTGTGCATTTACAATATTCATTGATTTTTGCCATTGAAAAACGTCCAGAAATGATTGAAGCTACTGACTGAATGAAAGGAGCTGGCATCTCACTCTCTTTGAATCTTCTTTATCATGCTAAGAGGAGCAGGAAAAAGCAAAACATTTCAGAATTGCACCTTGCAATGCGGAGAAATTACTGTTTGTGCATTTACAATATTCATTGATTTTTGCCATTGAAAAACGTCCAGAAATGATTGAAGCTACTGACTGAATGAAAGGAGCTGGCATCTCACTCTCTTTGAATCTTCTTTATCATGCTAAGAGGAGCAGGAAAAAGCAAAAAATTTCAGAATTGCACCTTGCAATGCGGAGAAATTACTGTTTGTGCATTTACAATATTCATTGATTTTTGCCATTGAAAAACGTCCAGAAATGATTGAAGCTACTGACTGAATGAAAGGAGCTGGCATCTCACTCTCTTTGAATCTTCTTTATCATGCTAAGAGGAGCAGGAAAAAGCAAAAAATTTCAGAATTGCACCTTGCAATGCGGAGAAATTACTGTTTGTGCATTTACAATATTCATTGATTTTTGCCATTGAAAAACATCATGTTATTCATATACCAGAAATGTTTGAAGCTGCTGACTGAATGAAAGGAGCTGGCATCTCACTCTCTTTGAATCTTCTTTATCATGCTAAGAGGAGCAGGAAAAAGCAAAAAATTTCAGAATTGCACCTTGCAATGCGGAGAAATTACTGTTTGTGCATTTACAATATTCATTGATTTTTGCCATTGAAAAACGTCCAGAAATGATTGAAGCTACTGACTGAATGAAAGGAGCTGGCATCTCACTCTCTTTGAATCTTGTTTATCATGCTAAGAGGAGCAGGAAAAAGCAAAAAATTTCAGAATTGCACCTTGCAATGCGGAGAAATTACTGTTTGTGCATTTACAATATTCATTGATTTTTGCCATTGAAAAACATCATGTTATTCATATACCAGAAATGATTGAAGCTACTGACTGAATGAAAGGAGCTGGCATCTCACTCTCTTTGAATCTTCTTTATCATGCTAAGAGGAGCAGGAAAAAGTAAAAAATTTCAGAATTGCACCTTGCAATGCGGAGAAATTACTGTTTGTGCATTTATAATATTCAATGATTTTTGCCATTGAAAAACGTCCAGAAATGATTGAAGCTACTGACTGAACGAAAGGAGCTGGCATCTCACTCTCTTTGAATCTTCTTTATCATGCTAAGAGGAGCAGGAAAAAGCAAAAAATTTCAGAATTGCACCTTGCAATGCGGAGAAATTACTGTTTGTGCATTTACAATATTCATTGATTTTTGCCATTGAAAAACGTCCAGAAATGATTGAAGCTACTGACTGAATGAAAGGAGCTGGCATCTCACTCTCTTTGAATCTTCTTTATCATGCTAAGAGGAGCAGGAAAAAGCAAAAAATTTCAGAATTGCACCTTGCAATGCGGAGAAATTACTGTTTGTGCATTTACAATATTCATTGATTTTTGCCATTGAAAAACATCATGTTATTCATATACCAGAAATGTTTGAAGCTACTGACTGAATGAAAGGAGCTGACATCTCACGCTCTTTGAATCTTCTTTATCATGCTAAGAGGAGCAGGAAAAAGCAAAAAATTTCAGAATTGCACCTTGCAATGCGGAGAAATTACTGTTTGTGCATTTACAATATTCATTGATTTTTGCCATTGAAAAACGTCCAGAATTGATTGAAGCTACTGACTGAATGAAAGGAGCTGGCATCTCACTCTCTTTGAATCTCCTTTATCATGCTAAGAGGAGCAGGAAAAAGCAAAAAATTTCAGAATTGCACCTTGCAATGCGGAGAAATTGCTGTTTGTGCATTTACAATATTCATTGATTTTTGCCATTGAAAAACATCATGTTATTCATATACCAGAAATGTTTGAAGCTACTGACTGAATGAAAGGAGCTGGCATCTCACTCTCTTTGAATCTTCTTTATCATGCTAAGAGGAGCAGGAAAAAGCAAAAAATTTCAGAATTGCACCTTGCAATGCGGAGAAATTACTGTTTGTGCATTTACAATATTCATTGATTTTTGCCATTGAAAAACATCATGTTATTCATATACCAGAAATGTTTGAAGCTACTGACTGAATGAAAGGAGCTGGCATCTCACTCTCTTTGAATCTTCTTTATCATGCTAAGAGGAGCAGGGAAAAGCAAAAAATTTCAGAATTGCACCTTGCAATGTGGAGAAATTACTGTTTGTGCATTTACAATATTCATTGATTTTTACCATTGAAAAACGTCCAGAAATGATTGAAGCTACTGACTGAATGAAAGGAGCTGGCACCTCACTCTCTTTGAATCTTCTTTATCATGCTAAGAGGAGCGGGAAAAAGCAAAAAAATTCAGAATTGCACCTTGCAATGCGGAGAAATTACTGTTTGTGCATTTACAATATTCATTGATTTTTGCCATTGAAAAACGTCCAGAAATGATTGAAAGTACTGACTGAATGAAAGGAGCTGGCATCTCACTCTCTTTGAATCTTCTTTATCATGCTAAGAGGAGCAGGAAAAAGCAAAAAATTTCAGAATTGCACCTTGCAATGCGGAGAAATTACTGTTTGTGCATTTACAATATTCATTGATTTTTGCCATTGAAAAACGTCCAGAAATGATTGAAGCTACTGACTGAATGAAAGGAGCTGGCATCTCACTCTCTTTGAATCTTCTTTATCATGCTAAGAGGAGCAGGAAAAAGTAAAAAATTTCAGAATTGCACCTTGCAATGCGGAGAAATTACAGTTTGTGCATTTACAATATTCATTGATTTTTGCCATTGAAAAACATCCAGAAATGATTGAAGCTACTGACTGAATGAAAGGAGCTGGCATCTCACTCTCTTTGAATCTTCTTTATCATGCTAAGAGGAGCAGGAAAAAGCAAAAAATTTCAGAATTGCACCTTGCAATGCGGAGAAATTACTGTTTGTGCATTTACAATATTCATTGATTTTTGCCATTGAAAAACATCATGTTATTCATATACCAGAAATGTTTGAAGCTACTGACTGAATGAAAGGAGCTGGCATCTCACTCTCTTTGAATCTTCTTTATCATGCTAGGAGGAGCAGGAAAAAGCAAAAAATTTCAGAATTGCACCTTGCAATGCGGAGAAATTACTGTTTGTGCATTTACAATATTCATTGATTTTTGCCATTGAAAAACGTCCAGAAATGATTGAAGCTACTGACTGAATGAAAGGAGCTGGCATCTCACTCTCTTTGAATCTTCTTTATCATGCTAAGAGGAGCAGGAAAAATCAAAAAATTTCAGAATTGCACCTTGCAATGCGGAGAAATTACTGTTTGTGCATTTACAATATTCATTGATTTTTGCCATTGAAAAACATGTTATTCATATACCAGAAATGTTTGAAGCTACTGACTGAATGAAAGGAGCTGGCACCTCACTCTCTTTGAATCTTCTTTATCATGCTAAGAGGAGCGGGAAAAAGCAAAAAATTTCAGAATTGCACCTTGCAATGCGGAGAAATTACTGTTTGTGCATTTACAATATTCATTGATTTTTGCCATTGAAAAACGTCCAGAAATGATTGAAGGTACTGACTGAATGAAAGGAGCTGGCATCTCACTCTCTTTGAATCTTCTTTATCATGCTAAGAGGAGCAGGAAAAAGCAAAAAATTTCAGAATTGCACCTTGCAATGCGGAGAAATTACTGTTTGTGCATTTACAATATTCATTGATTTTTGCCATTGAAAAACGTCCAGAAATGATTGAAGCTACTGACTGAATGAAAGGAGCTGGCATCTCACTCTCTTTGAATCTTCTTTATCATGCTAAGAGGAGCAGGAAAAAGCAAAAAATTTCAGAATTGCACCTTGCAATGCGGAGAAATTACTGTTTGTGCATTTACAATATTCATTGATTTTTGCCATTGAAAAACGTCCAGAAATGATTGAAGCTACTGACTGAATGAAAGGAGCTGGCATCTCACTCTCTTTGAATCTTCTTTATCATGCTAAGAGGAGCAGGAAAAAGCAAAAAATTTCAGAATTGCACCTTGCAATGCGGAGAAATTACTGTTTGTGCATTTACAATATTCATTGATTTTTGCCATTGAAAAACATCATGTTATTCATATACCAGAAATGTTTGAAGCTGCTGACTGAATGAAAGGAGCTGGCATCTCACTCTCTTTGAATCTTCTTTATCATGCTAAGAGGAGCAGGAAAAAGCAAAAAATTTCAGAATTGCACCTTGCAATGCGGAGAAATTACTGTTTGTGCATTTACAATATTCATTGATTTTTGCCATTGAAAAACATCATGTTATTCATATACCAGAAATGATTGAAGCTACTGACTGAATGAAAGGAGCTGGCATCTCACTCTCTTTGAATCTTCTTTATCATGCTAAGAGGAGCAGGAAAAAGTAAAAAATTTCAGAATTGCACCTTGCAATGCGGAGAAATTACTGTTTGTGCATTTATAATATTCAATGATTTTTGCCATTGAAAAACGTCCAGAAATGATTGAAGCTACTGACTGAACGAAAGGAGCTGGCATCTCACTCTCTTTGAATCTTCTTTATCATGCTAAGAGGAGCAGGAAAAAGCAAAAAATTTCAGAATTGCACCTTGCAATGCGGAGAAATTACTGTTTGTGCATTTACAATATTCATTGATTTTTGCCATTGAAAAACGTCCAGAAATGATTGAAGCTACTGACTGAATGAAAGGAGCTGGCATCTCACTCTCTTTGAATCTTCTTTATCATGCTAAGAGGAGCAGGAAAAAGCAAAAAATTTCAGAATTGCACCTTGCAATGCGGAGAAATTACTGTTTGTGCATTTACAATATTCATTGATTTTTGCCATTGAAAAACATCATGTTATTCATATACCAGAAATGTTTGAAGCTACTGACTGAATGAAAGGAGCTGACATCTCACGCTCTTTGAATCTTCTTTATCATGCTAAGAGGAGCAGGAAAAAGCAAAAAATTTCAGAATTGCACCTTGCAATGCGGAGAAATTACTGTTTGTGCATTTACAATATTCATTGATTTTTGCCATTGAAAAACGTCCAGAATTGATTGAAGCTACTGACTGAATGAAAGGAGCTGGCATCTCACTCTCTTTGAATCTCCTTTATCATGCTAAGAGGAGCAGGAAAAAGCAAAAAATTTCAGAATTGCACCTTGCAATGCGGAGAAATTACTGTTTGTGCATTTACAATATTCATTGATTTTTGCCATTGAAAAACATCATGTTATTCATATACCAGAAATGTTTGAAGCTACTGACTGAATGAAAGGAGCTGGCATCTCACTCTCTTTGAATCTTCTTTATCATGCTAAGAGGAGCAGGAAAAAGCAAAAAATTTCAGAATTGCACCTTGCAATGCGGAGAAATTACTGTTTGTGCATTTACAATATTCATTGATTTTTGCCATTGAAAAACATCATGTTATTCATATACCAGAAATGTTTGAAGCTACTGACTGAATGAAAGGAGCTGGCATCTCACTCTCTTTGAATCTTCTTTATCATGCTAAGAGGAGCAGGGAAAAGCAAAAAATTTCAGAATTGCACCTTGCAATGTGGAGAAATTACTGTTTGTGCATTTACAATATTCATTGATTTTTACCATTGAAAAACGTCCAGAAATGATTGAAGCTACTGACTGAATGAAAGGAGCTGGCACCTCACTCTCTTTGAATCTTCTTTATCATGCTAAGAGGAGCGGGAAAAAGCAAAAAAATTCAGAATTGCACCTTGCAATGCGGAGAAATTACTGTTTGTGCATTTACAATATTCATTGATTTTTGCCATTGAAAAACGTCCAGAAATGATTGAAAGTACTGACTGAATGAAAGGAGCTGGCATCTCACTCTCTTTGAATCTTCTTTATCATGCTAAGAGGAGCAGGAAAAAGCAAAAAATTTCAGAATTGCACCTTGCAATGCGGAGAAATTACTGTTTGTGCATTTACAATATTCATTGATTTTTGCCATTGAAAAACGTCCAGAAATGATTGAAGCTACTGACTGAATGAAAGGAGCTGGCATCTCACTCTCTTTGAATCTTCTTTATCATGCTAAGAGGAGCAGGAAAAAGTAAAAAATTTCAGAATTGCACCTTGCAATGCGGAGAAATTACAGTTTGTGCATTTACAATATTCATTGATTTTTGCCATTGAAAAACATCCAGAAATGATTGAAGCTACTGACTGAATGAAAGGAGCTGGCATCTCACTCTCTTTGAATCTTCTTTATCATGCTAAGAGGAGCAGGAAAAAGCAAAAAATTTCAGAATTGCACCTTGCAATGCGGAGAAATTACTGTTTGTGCATTTACAATATTCATTGATTTTTGCCATTGAAAAACATCATGTTATTCATATACCAGAAATGTTTGAAGCTACTGACTGAATGAAAGGAGCTGGCATCTCACTCTCTTTGAATCTTCTTTATCATGCTAAGAGGAGCAGGAAAAAGCAAAAAATTTCAGAATTGCACCTTGCAATGCGGAGAAATTACTGTTTGTGCATTTACAATATTCATTGATTTTTGCCATTGAAAAACGTCCAGAAATGATTGAAGCTACTGACTGAATGAAAGGAGCTGGCATCTCACTCTCTTTGAATCTTCTTTATCATGCTAAGAGGAGCAGGAAAAATCAAAAAATTTCAGAATTGCACCTTGCAATGCGGAGAAATTACTGTTTGTGCATTTACAATATTCATTGATTTTTGCCATTGAAAAACATGTTATTCATATACCAGAAATGTTTGAAGCTACTGACTGAATGAAAGGAGCTGGCACCTCACTCTCTTTGAATCTTCTTTATCATGCTAAGAGGAGCGGGAAAAAGCAAAAAATTTCAGAATTGCACCTTGCAATGCGGAGAAATTACTGTTTGTGCATTTACAATATTCATTGATTTTTGCCATTGAAAAACGTCCAGAAATGATTGAAGGTACTGACTGAATGAAAGGAGCTGGCATCTCACTCTCTTTGAATCTTCTTTATCATGCTAAGAGGAGCAGGAAAAAGCAAAAAATTTCAGAATTGCACCTTGCAATGCGGAGAAATTACTGTTTGTGCATTTACAATATTCATTGATTTTTGCCATTGAAAAACGTCCAGAAATGATTGAAGCTACTGACTGAATGAAAGGAGCTGGCATCTCACTCTCTTTGAATCTTCTTTATCATGCTAAGAGGAGCAGGAAAAAGCAAAAAATTTCAGAATTGCACCTTGCAATGCGGAGAAATTACAGTTTGTGCATTTACAATATTCATTGATTTTTGCCATTGAAAAACATCCAGAAATGATTGAAGCTACTGACTGAATGAAAGGAGCTGGCATCTCACTCTCTTTGAATCTTCTTTATCATGCTAAGAGGAGCAGGAAAAAGCAAAAAATTTCAGAATTGCACCTTGCAATGCGGAGAAATTACTGTTTGTGCATTTACAATATTCATTGATTTTTGCCATTGAAAAACATCATGTTATTCATATACCAGAAATGTTTGAAGCTACTGACTGAATGAAAGGAGCTGGCATCTCACTCTCTTTGAATCTTCTTTATCATGCTAAGAGGAGCAGGAAAAAGCAAAAAATTTCAGAATTGCACCTTGCAATTTGGAGAAATTACTGTTTGTGCATTTACAATATTCATTGATTTTTACCATTGAAAAACGTCCAGAAATGATTGAAGCTACTGACTGAATGAAAGTAGCTGGCATCTCACTCTCTTTGAATCTTCTTTATCATGCTAAGAGGAGCAGGAAAAAGCAAAAAATTTCAGACTTGCACCTTGCAATGCGGAGAAATTACTGTTTGTGCATTTACAATATTCATTGATTTTTGCCATTGAAAAACGTCCAGAAATGATTGAAGGTACTGACTGAATGAAAGGAGCTGGCATCTCACTCTCTTTGAATCTTCTTTATCATGCTAAGAGGAGCAGGAAAAAGCAAAAAATTTCAGAATTGCACCTTGCAATGCGGAGAAATTACTGTTTGTGCATTTACAATATTCATTGATTTTTGCCACTGAAAAACGTCCAGAAATGATTGAAGCTACTGACTGAATGAAAGGAGCTGGCATCTCACTCTCTTTGAATCTTCTTTAACATGCTAAGAGGAGCAGGAAAAAGCAAAAAATTTCAGAATTGCACCTTGCAATGCGGAGAAATTACAGTTTGTGCATTTACAATATTCATTGATTTTTGCCATTGAAAAACATCCAGAAATGATTGAAGCTACTGACTGAATGAAAGGAGCTGGCATCTCACTCTCTTTGAATCTTCTTTATCATGCTAAGAGGAGCAGGAAAAAGCAAAAAATTTCAGAATTGCACCTTGCAATGCGGAGAAATTACTGTTTGTGCATTTACAATATTCATTGATTTTTGCCATTGAAAAACATCATGTTATTCATATACCAGAAATGTTTGAAGCTACTGACTGAATGAAAGGAGCTGGCATCTCACTCTCTTTGAATCTTCTTTATCATGCTAAGAGGAGCAGGAAAAAGCAAAAAATTTCAGAATTGCACCTTGCAATGTGGAGAAATTACTGTTTGTGCATTTACAATATTCATTGATTTTTACCATTGAAAAACGTCCAGAAATGATTGAAGCTACTGACTGAATGAAAGTAGCTGGCATCTCACTCTCTTTGAATCTTCTTTATCATGCTAAGAGGAGCAGGAAAAAGCAAAAAATTTCAGACTTGCACCTTGCAATGCGGAGAAATTACTGTTTGTGCATTTACAATATTCATTGATTTTTGCCATTGAAAAACATCATGTTATTCATATACCAGAAATGTTTGAAGCTACTGACTGAATGAAAGGAGCTGGCATCTCACTCTCTTTGAATCTTCTTTATCATGCTAAGAGGAGCAGGAAAAAGCAAAAAATTTCAGAATTGCACCTTGCAATGCGGAGAAATTACTGTTTGTGCATTTACAATATTCATTGATTTTTGCCATTGAAAAACATCATGTTATTCATATACCAGAAATGTTTGAAGCTACTGACTGAATGAAAGGAGCTGGGATCTCACTCTCTTTGAATCTTCTTTATCATGCTAAGAGGAGCAGGAAAAAGCAAAAAATTTCAGAATTGCACCTTGCAATGCGGAGAAATTACTGTTTGTGCATTTACAATATTCATTGATTTTTGCCATTGAAAAACGTCCAGAAATGATTGAAGCTACTGACTGAATGAAAGGAGCTGGCATCTCACTCTCTTTGAATCTTCTTTATCATGCTAAGAGGAGCAGGAAAAATCAAAAAATTTCAGAATTGCACCTTGCAATGCGGAGAAATTACTGTTTGTGCATTTACAATATTCATTGATTTTTGCCATTGAAAAACATGTTATTCATATACCAGAAATGTTTGAAGCTACTGACTGAATGAAAGGAGCTGGCACCTCACTCTCTTTGAATCTTCTTTATCATGCTAAGAGGAGCGGGAAAAAGCAAAAAATTTCAGAATTGCACCTTGCAATGCGGAGAAATTACTGTTTGTGCATTTACAATATTCATTGATTTTTGCCATTGAAAAACGTCCAGAAATGATTGAAGGTACTGACTGAATGAAAGGAGCTGGCATCTCACTCTCTTTGAATCTTCTTTATCATGCTAAGAGGAGCAGGAAAAAGCAAAAAATTTCAGAATTGCACCTTGCAATGCGGAGAAATTACTGTTTGTGCATTTACAATATTCATTGATTTTTGCCATTGAAAAACGTCCAGAAATGATTGAAGCTACTGACTGAATGAAAGGAGCTGGCATCTCACTCTCTTTGAATCTTCTTTATCATGCTAAGAGGAGCAGGAAAAAGCAAAAAATTTCAGAATTGCACCTTGCAATGCGGAGAAATTACAGTTTGTGCATTTACAATATTCATTGATTTTTGCCATTGAAAAACATCCAGAAATGATTGAAGCTACTGACTGAATGAAAGGAGCTGGCATCTCACTCTCTTTGAATCTTCTTTATCATGCTAAGAGGAGCAGGAAAAAGCAAAAAATTTCAGAATTGCACCTTGCAATGCGGAGAAATTACTGTTTGTGCATTTACAATATTCATTGATTTTTGCCATTGAAAAACATCATGTTATTCATATACCAGAAATGTTTGAAGCTACTGACTGAATGAAAGGAGCTGGCATCTCACTCTCTTTGAATCTTCTTTATCATGCTAAGAGGAGCAGGAAAAAGCAAAAAATTTCAGAATTGCACCTTGCAATGTGGAGAAATTACTGTTTGTGCATTTACAATATTCATTGATTTTTACCATTGAAAAACATCCAGAAATGATTGAAGCTACTGACTGAATGAAAGTAGCTGGCATCTCACTCTCTTTGAATCTTCTTTATCATGCTAAGAGGAGCAGGAAAAAGCAAAAAATTTCAGACTTGCACCTTGCAATGCGGAGAAATTACTGTTTGTGCATTTACAATATTCATTGATTTTTGCCATTGAAAAACATTATGTTATTCATATACCAGAAATGTTTGAAGCTACTGACTGAATGAAAGTAGCTGGCATCTCACTCTCTTTGAATCTTCTTTATCATGCTAAGAGGAGCAGGAAAAATCAAAAAATTTCAGAATTGCACCTTGCAATGCGGAGAAATTACTGTTTGTGCATTTACAATATTCATTGATTTTTGCCATTGAAAAACGTCCAGAAATGATTGAAGCTACTGACTGAATGAAAGGAGCTGGCATCTCACTCTCTTTGAATCTTCTTTATCATGCTAAGAGGAGCAGGAAAAAGCAAAAAATTTCAGAATTGCACCTTGCAATGCGGAGAAATTACTGTTTGTGCATTTACAATATTCATTGATTTTTGCCATTGAAAAACATCATGTTATTCATATACCAGAAATGATTGAAGCTACTGACTGAATGAAAGGAGCTGGCATCTCACTCTCTTTGAATCTTCTTTATCATGCTAAGAGGAGCAGGAAAAAGTAAAAAATTTCAGAATTGCACCTTGCAATGCGGAGAAATTACTGTTTGTGCATTTATAATATTCAATGATTTTTGCCATTGAAAAACGTCCAGAAATGATTGAAGCTACTGACTGAACGAAAGGAGCTGGCATCTCACTCTCTTTGAATCTTCTTTATCATGCTAAGAGGAGCAGGAAAAAGCAAAAAATTTCAGAATTGCACCTTGCAATGCAGAGAAATTACTGTTTGTGCATTTACAATATTCATTGATTTTTGCCATTGAAAAACGTCCAGAAATGATTGAAGCTACTGACTGAATGAAAGGAGCTGGCATCTCACTCTCTTTGAATCTTCTTTATCATGCTAAGAGGAGCAGGAAAAAGCAAAAAATTTCAGAATTGCACCTTGCAATTCGGAGAAATTACTGTTTGTGCATTTACAATATTCATTGATTTTTGCCATTGAAAAACATCATGTTATTCATATACCAGAAATGTTTGAAGCTACTGACGGAATGAAAGGAGCTGACATCTCACTCTCTTTGAATCTTCTTTATCATGCTAAGAGGAGCAGGAAAAAGCAAAAAATTTCAGAATTGCACCTTGCAATGCAGAGAAATTACTGTTTGTGCATTTACAATATTCATTGATTTTTGCCATTGAAAAACGTCCAGAAATGATTGAAGCTACTGACTGAATGAAAGGAGCTGGCATCTCACTCTCTTTGAATCTTCTTTATCATGCTAAGAGGAGCAGGAAAAAGCAAAAAATTTCAGAATTGCACCTTGCAATGCGGAGAAATTACTGTTTGTGCATTTACAATATTCATTGATTTTTGCCATTGAAAAACATCATGTTATTCATATACCAGAAATGTTTGAAGCTACTGACTGAATGAAAGGAGCTGGCATCTCACTCTCTTTGAATCTTCTTTATCATGCTAAGAGGAGCAGGAAAAAGCAAAAAATTTCAGAATTGCACCTTGCAATGCGGAGAAATTACTGTTTGTGCATTTACAATATTCATTGATTTTTGCCATTGAAAAACATCATGTTATTCATATACCAGAAATGTTTGAAGCTACTGACTGAATGAAAGGAGCTGGCATCTCACTCTCTTTGAATCTTCTTTATCATGCTAAGAGGAGCAGGAAAAAGCAAAAAATTTCAGAATTGCACCTTGCAATGTGGAGAAATTACTGTGCATTTACAATATTCATTGATTTTTACCATTGAAAAACATCATGTTATTCATATACCAGAAATGTTTGAAGCTACTGACTGAATGAAAGGAGCTGGCATCTCACTCTCTTTGAATCTTCTTTATCATGCTAAGCGGAGCAGGAAAAAGCAAAAAATTTCAGAATTGCACCTTGCAATGCGGAGAAATTACTGTTTGTGCATTTACAATATTCATTGATTTTTGCCATTGAAAAACATGTTATTCATATACCAGAAATGTTTGAAGCTACTGACTGAATGAAAGGAGCTGGCACCTCACTCTCTTTGAATCTTCTTTATCATGCTAAGAGGAGCGGGAAAAAGCAAAAAAATTCAGAATTGCACCTTGCAATGCGGAGAAATTACTGTTTGTGCATTTACAATATTCATTGATTTTTGCCATTGAAAAACGTCCAGAAATGATTGAAAGTACTGACTGAATGAAAGGAGCTGGCATCTCACTCTCTTTGAATCTTCTTTATCATGCTAAGAGGAGCAGGAAAAAGCAAAAAATTTCAGAATTGCACCTTGCAATGCGGAGAAATTACTGTTTGTGCATTTACAATATTCATTGATTTTTGCCATTGAAAAACGTCCAGAAATGATTGAAGCTACTGACTGAATGAAAGGAGCTGGCATCTCACTCTCTTTGAATCTTCTTTATCATGCTAAGAGGAGCAGGAAAAAGTAAAAAATTTCAGAATTGCACCTTGCAATGCGGAGAAATTACAGTTTGTGCATTTACAATATTCATTGATTTTTGCCATTGAAAAACATCCAGAAATGATTGAAGCTACTGACTGAATGAAAGGAGCTGGCATCTCACTCTCTTTGAATCTTCTTTATCATGCTAAGAGGAGCAGGAAAAAGCAAAAAATTTCAGAATTGCACCTTGCAATGCGGAGAAATTACTGTTTGTGCATTTACAATATTCATTGATTTTTGCCATTGAAAAACATCATGTTATTCATATACCAGAAATGTTTGAAGCTACTGACTGAATGAAAGGAGCTGGCACCTCACTCTCTTTGAATCTTCTTTATCATGCTAAGAGGAGCGGGAAAAAGCAAAAAATTTCAGAATTGCACCTTGCAATGCGGAGAAATTACTGTTTGTGCATTTACAATATTCATTGATTTTTGCCATTGAAAAACGTCCAGAAATGATTGAAGGTACTGACTGAATGAAAGGAGCTGGCATCTCACTCTCTTTGAATCTTCTTTATCATGCTAAGAGGAGCAGGAAAAAGCAAAAAATTTCAGAATTGCACCTTGCAATGCAGAGAAATTACTGTTTGTGCATTTACAATATTCATTGATTTTTGCCATTGAAAAACGTCCAGAAATGATTGAAGCTACTGACTGAATGAAAGGAGCTGGCATCTCACTCTCTTTGAATCTTCTTTATCATGCTAAGAGGAGCAGGAAAAAGCAAAAAATTTCAGAATTGCACCTTGCAATTCGGAGAAATTACTGTTTGTGCATTTACAATATTCATTGATTTTTGCCATTGAAAAACATCATGTTATTCATATACCAGAAATGTTTGAAGCTACTGACGGAATGAAAGGAGCTGACATCTCACTCTCTTTGAATCTTCTTTATCATGCTAAGAGGAGCAGGAAAAAGCAAAAAATTTCAGAATTGCACCTTGCAATGCAGAGAAATTACTGTTTGTGCATTTACAATATTCATTGATTTTTGCCATTGAAAAACGTCCAGAAATGATTGAAGCTACTGACTGAATGAAAGGAGCTGGCATCTCACTCTCTTTGAATCTTCTTTATCATGCTAAGAGGAGCAGGAAAAAGCAAAAAATTTCAGAATTGCACCTTGCAATGCGGAGAAATTACTGTTTGTGCATTTACAATATTCATTGATTTTTGCCATTGAAAAACATCATGTTATTCATATACCAGAAATGTTTGAAGCTACTGACTGAATGAAAGGAGCTGGCATCTCACTCTCTTTGAATCTTCTTTATCATGCTAAGAGGAGCAGGAAAAAGCAAAAAATTTCAGAATTGCACCTTGCAATGCGGAGAAATTACTGTTTGTGCATTTACAATATTCATTGATTTTTGCCATTGAAAAACATCATGTTATTCATATACCAGAAATGTTTGAAGCTACTGACTGAATGAAAGGAGCTGGCATCTCACTCTCTTTGAATCTTCTTTATCATGCTAAGAGGAGCAGGAAAAAGCAAAAAATTTCAGAATTGCACCTTGCAATGTGGAGAAATTACTGTGCATTTACAATATTCATTGATTTTTACCATTGAAAAACATCATGTTATTCATATACCAGAAATGTTTGAAGCTACTGACTGAATGAAAGGAGCTGGCATCTCACTCTCTTTGAATCTTCTTTATCATGCTAAGCGGAGCAGGAAAAAGCAAAAAATTTCAGAATTGCACCTTGCAATGCGGAGAAATTACTGTTTGTGCATTTACAATATTCATTGATTTTTGCCATTGAAAAACATGTTATTCATATACCAGAAATGTTTGAAGCTACTGACTGAATGAAAGGAGCTGGCACCTCACTCTCTTTGAATCTTCTTTATCATGCTAAGAGGAGCGGGAAAAAGCAAAAAAATTCAGAATTGCACCTTGCAATGCGGAGAAATTACTGTTTGTGCATTTACAATATTCATTGATTTTTGCCATTGAAAAACGTCCAGAAATGATTGAAAGTACTGACTGAATGAAAGGAGCTGGCATCTCACTCTCTTTGAATCTTCTTTATCATGCTAAGAGGAGCAGGAAAAAGCAAAAAATTTCAGAATTGCACCTTGCAATGCGGAGAAATTACTGTTTGTGCATTTACAATATTCATTGATTTTTGCCATTGAAAAACGTCCAGAAATGATTGAAGCTACTGACTGAATGAAAGGAGCTGGCATCTCACTCTCTTTGAATCTTCTTTATCATGCTAAGAGGAGCAGGAAAAAGTAAAAAATTTCAGAATTGCACCTTGCAATGCGGAGAAATTACAGTTTGTGCATTTACAATATTCATTGATTTTTGCCATTGAAAAACATCCAGAAATGATTGAAGCTACTGACTGAATGAAAGGAGCTGGCATCTCACTCTCTTTGAATCTTCTTTATCATGCTAAGAGGAGCAGGAAAAAGCAAAAAATTTCAGAATTGCACCTTGCAATGCGGAGAAATTACTGTTTGTGCATTTACAATATTCATTGATTTTTGCCATTGAAAAACATCATGTTATTCATATACCAGAAATGTTTGAAGCTACTGACTGAATGAAAGGAGCTGGCACCTCACTCTCTTTGAATCTTCTTTATCATGCTAAGAGGAGCGGGAAAAAGCAAAAAATTTCAGAATTGCACCTTGCAATGCGGAGAAATTACTGTTTGTGCATTTACAATATTCATTGATTTTTGCCATTGAAAAACGTCCAGAAATGATTGAAGGTACTGACTGAATGAAAGGAGCTGGCATCTCACTCTCTTTGAATCTTCTTTATCATGCTAAGAGGAGCAGGAAAAAGCAAAAAATTTCAGAATTGCACCTTGCAATGCGGAGAAATTACTGTTTGTGCATTTACAATATTCATTGATTTTTGCCATTGAAAAACGTCCAGAAATGATTGAAGCTACTGACTGAATGAAAGGAGCTGGCATCTCACTCTCTTTGAATCTTCTTTATCATGCTAAGAGGAGCAGGAAAAAGCAAAAAATTTCAGAATTGCACCTTGCAATGCGGAGAAATTACAGTTTGTGCATTTACAATATTCATTGATTTTTGCCATTGAAAAACATCCAGAAATGATTGAAGCTACTGACTGAATGAAAGGAGCTGGCATCTCACTCTCTTTGAATCTTCTTTATCATGCTAAGAGGAGCAGGAAAAAGCAAAAAATTTCAGAATTGCACCTTGCAATGCGGAGAAATTACTGTTTGTGCATTTACAATATTCATTGATTTTTACCATTGAAAAACATCATGTTATTCATATACCAGAAATGTTTGAAGCTACTGACTGAATGAAAGGAGCTGGCATCTCACTCTCTTTGAATCTTCTTTATCATGCTAAGCGGAGCAGGAAAAAGCAAAAAATTTCAGAATTGCACCTTGCAATGCGGAGAAATTACTGTTTGTGCATTTACAATATTCATTGATTTTTGCCATTGAAAAACATGTTATTCATATACCAGAAATGTTTGAAGCTACTGACTGAATGAAAGGAGCTGGCACCTCACTCTCTTTGAATCTTCTTTATCATGCTAAGAGGAGCGGGAAAAAGCAAAAAAATTCAGAATTGCACCTTGCAATGCGGAGAAATTACTGTTTGTGCATTTACAATATTCATTGATTTTTGCCATTGAAAAACGTCCAGAAATGATTGAAAGTACTGACTGAATGAAAGGAGCTGGCATCTCACTCTCTTTGAATCTTCTTTATCATGCTAAGAGGAGCAGGAAAAAGCAAAAAATTTCAGAATTGCACCTTGCAATGCGGAGAAATTACTGTTTGTGCATTTACAATATTCATTGATTTTTGCCATTGAAAAACGTCCAGAAATGATTGAAGCTACTGACTGAATGAAAGGAGCTGGCATCTCACTCTCTTTGAATCTTCTTTATCATGCTAAGAGGAGCAGGAAAAAGTAAAAAATTTCAGAATTGCACCTTGCAATGCGGAGAAATTACAGTTTGTGCATTTACAATATTCATTGATTTTTGCCATTGAAAAACATCCAGAAATGATTGAAGCTACTGACTGAATGAAAGGAGCTGGCATCTCACTCTCTTTGAATCTTCTTTATCATGCTAAGAGGAGCAGGAAAAAGCAAAAAATTTCAGAATTGCACCTTGCAATGCGGAGAAATTACTGTTTGTGCATTTACAATATTCATTGATTTTTGCCATTGAAAAACATCATGTTATTCATATACCAGAAATGTTTGAAGCTACTGACTGAATGAAAGGAGCTGGCACCTCACTCTCTTTGAATCTTCTTTATCATGCTAAGAGGAGCGGGAAAAAGCAAAAAATTTCAGAATTGCACCTTGCAATGCGGAGAAATTACTGTTTGTGCATTTACAATATTCATTGATTTTTGCCATTGAAAAACGTCCAGAAATGATTGAAGGTACTGACTGAATGAAAGGAGCTGGCATCTCACTCTCTTTGAATCTTCTTTATCATGCTAAGAGGAGCAGGAAAAAGCAAAAAATTTCAGAATTGCACCTTGCAATGCGGAGAAATTACTGTTTGTGCATTTACAATATTCATTGATTTTTGCCATTGAAAAACGTCCAGAAATGATTGAAGCTACTGACTGAATGAAAGGAGCTGGCATCTCACTCTCTTTGAATCTTCTTTATCATGCTAAGAGGAGCAGGAAAAAGCAAAAAATTTCAGAATTGCACCTTGCAATGCGGAGAAATTACAGTTTGTGCATTTACAATATTCATTGATTTTTGCCATTGAAAAACATCCAGAAATGATTGAAGCTACTGACTGAATGAAAGGAGCTGGCATCTCACTCTCTTTGAATCTTCTTTATCATGCTAAGAGGAGCAGGAAAAAGCAAAAAATTTCAGAATTGCACCTTGCAATGCGGAGAAATTACTGTTTGTGCATTTACAATATTCATTGATTTTTGCCATTGAAAAACATCATGTTATTCATATACCAGAAATGTTTGAAGCTACTGACTGAATGAAAGGAGCTGGCATCTCACTCTCTTTGAATCTTCTTTATCATGCTAAGAGGAGCAGGAAAAAGCAAAAAATTTCAGAATTGCACCTTGCAATGTGGAGAAATTACTGTTTGTGCATTTACAATATTCATTGATTTTTACCATTGAAAAACGTCCAGAAATGATTGAAGCTACTGACTGAATGAAAGTAGCTGGCATCTCACTCTCTTTGAATCTTCTTTATCATGCTAAGAGGAGCAGGAAAAAGCAAAAAATTTCAGACTTGCACCTTGCAATGCGGAGAAATTACTGTTTGTGCATTTACAATATTCATTGATTTTTGCCATTGAAAAACATGTTATTCATATACCAGAAATGTTTGAAGCTACTGACTGAATGAAAGTAGCTGGCATCTCACTCTCTTTGAATCTCCTTTATCATGCTAAGAGGAGCAGGAAAAATCAAAAAATTTCAGAATTGCACCTTGCAATGCGGAGAAATTACTGTTTGTGCATTTACAATATTCATTGATTTTTGCCATTGAAAAACGTCCAGAAATGATTGAAGCTACTGACTGAATGAAAGGAGCTGGCATCTCACTCTCTTTGAATCTTCTTTATCATGCTAAGAGGAGCAGGAAAAAGCAAAAAATTTCAGAATTGCACCTTGCAATGCGGAGAAATTACTGTTTGTGCATTTACAATATTCATTGATTTTTGCCATTGAAAAACATCATGTTATTCATATACCAGAAATGATTGAAGCTACTGACTGAATGAAAGGAGCTGGCATCTCACTCTCTTTGAATCTTCTTTATCATGCTAAGAGGAGCAGGAAAAAGTAAAAAATTTCAGAATTGCACCTTGCAATGCGGAGAAATTACTGTTTGTGCATTTATAATATTCAATGATTTTTGCCATTGAAAAACGTCCAGAAATGATTGAAGCTACTGACTGAACGAAAGGAGCTGGCATCTCACTCTCTTTGAATCTTCTTTATCATGCTAAGAGGAGCAGGAAAAAGCAAAAAATTTCAGAATTGCACCTTGCAATGCAGAGAAATTACTGTTTGTGCATTTACAATATTCATTGATTTTTGCCATTGAAAAACGTCCAGAAATGATTGAAGCTACTGACTGAATGAAAGGAGCTGGCATCTCACTCTCTTTGAATCTTCTTTATCATGCTAAGAGGAGCAGGAAAAAGCAAAAAATTTCAGAATTGCACCTTGCAATTCGGAGAAATTACTGTTTGTGCATTTACAATATTCATTGATTTTTGCCATTGAAAAACATCATGTTATTCATATACCAGAAATGTTTGAAGCTACTGACGGAATGAAAGGAGCTGACATCTCACTCTCTTTGAATCTTCTTTATCATGCTAAGAGGAGCAGGAAAAAGCAAAAAATTTCAGAATTGCACCTTGCAATGCAGAGAAATTACTGTTTGTGCATTTACAATATTCATTGATTTTTGCCATTGAAAAACGTCCAGAAATGATTGAAGCTACTGACTGAATGAAAGGAGCTGGCATCTCACTCTCTTTGAATCTTCTTTATCATGCTAAGAGGAGCAGAAAAAAGCAAAAAATTTCAGAATTGCACCTTGCAATGCGGAGAAATTACTGTTTGTGCATTTACAATATTCATTGATTTTTGCCATTGAAAAACATCATGTTATTCATATACCAGAAATGTTTGAAGCTACTGACTGAATGAAAGGAGCTGGCATCTCACTCTCTTTGAATCTTCTTTATCATGCTAAGAGGAGCAGGAAAAAGCAAAAAATTTCAGAATTGCACCTTGCAATGCGGAGAAATTACTGTTTGTGCATTTACAATATTCATTGATTTTTGCCATTGAAAAACATCATGTTATTCATATACCAGAAATGTTTGAAGCTACTGACTGAATGAAAGGAGCTGGCATCTCACTCTCTTTGAATCTTCTTTATCATGCTAAGAGGAGCAGGAAAAAGCAAAAAATTTCAGAATTGCACCTTGCAATGTGGAGAAATTACTGTGCATTTACAATATTCATTGATTTTTACCATTGAAAAACATCATGTTATTCATATACCAGAAATGTTTGAAGCTACTGACTGAATGAAAGGAGTTGGCATCTCACTCTCTTTGAATCTTCTTTATCATGCTAAGCGGAGCAGGAAAAAGCAAAAAATTTCAGAATTGCACCTTGCAATGCGGAGAAATTACTGTTTGTGCATTTACAATATTCATTGATTTTTGCCATTGAAAAACATGTTATTCATATACCAGAAATGTTTGAAGCTACTGACTGAATGAAAGGAGCTGGCACCTCACTCTCTTTGAATCTTCTTTATCATGCTAAGAGGAGCGGGAAAAAGCAAAAAAATTCAGAATTGCACCTTGCAATGCGGAGAAATTACTGTTTGTGCATTTACAATATTCATTGATTTTTGCCATTGAAAAACGTCCAGAAATGATTGAAAGTACTGACTGAATGAAAGGAGCTGGCATCTCACTCTCTTTGAATCTTCTTTATCATGCTAAGAGGAGCAGGAAAAAGCAAAAAATTTCAGAATTGCACCTTGCAATGCGGAGAAATTACTGTTTGTGCATTTACAATATTCATTGATTTTTGCCATTGAAAAACATCATGTTATTCATATACCAGAAATGTTTGAAGCTACTGACTGAATGAAAGGAGCTGGCATCTCACTCTCTTTGAATCTTCATTATCATGCTAAGAGGAGCAGGAAAAAGCAAAAAATTTAAGAATTGCACCTTGCAATGCGGAGAAATTACTGTTTGTGCATTTACAATATTCATTGATTTTTGCCATTGAAAAACATGTTATTCATATACCAGAAATGTTTGAAGCTACTGACTGAATGAAAGGAGCTGGCACCTCACTCTCTTTGAATCTTCTTTATCATGCTAAGAGGAGCGGGAAAAAGCAAAAAAATTCAGAATTGCACCTTGCAATGCGGAGAAATTACTGTTTGTGCATTTACAATATTCATTGATTTTTGCCATTGAAAAACGTCCAGAAATGATTGAAAGTACTGACTGAATGAAAGGAGCTGGCATCTCACTCTCTTTGAATCTTCTTTATCATGCTAAGAGGAGCAGGAAAAAGCAAAAAATTTCAGAATTGCACCTTGCAATGCGGAGAAATTACTGTTTGTGCATTTACAATATTCATTGATTTTTGCCATTGAAAAACGTCCAGAAATGATTGAAGCTACTGACTGAATGAAAGGAGCTGGCATCTCACTCTCTTTGAATCTTCTTTATCATGCTAAGAGGAGCAGGAAAAAGTAAAAAATTTCAGAATTGCACCTTGCAATGCGGAGAAATTACAGTTTGTGCATTTACAATATTCATTGATTTTTGCCATTGAAAAACATCCAGAAATGATTGAAGCTACTGACTGAATGAAAGGAGCTGGCATCTCACTCTCTTTGAATCTTCTTTATCAGGCTAAGAGGAGCAGGAAAAAGCAAAAAATTTCAGAATTGCACCTTGCAATGCGGAGAAATTACTGTTTGTGCATTTACAATATTCATTGATTTTTGCCATTGAAAAACATCATGTTATTCATATACCAGAAATGTTTGAAGCTACTGACTGAATGAAAGGAGCTGGCATCTCACTCTCTTTGAATCTTCTTTATCATGCTAAGAGGAGCAGGAAAAAGCAAAAAATTTCAGAATTGCACCTTGCAATGCGGAGAAATTACTGTTTGTGCATTTACAATATTCATTGATTTTTGCCATTGAAAAACATCATGTTATTCATATACCAGAAATGTTTGAAGCTACTGACTGAATGAAAGGAGCTGGCATCTCACTCTCTTTGAATCTTCTTTATCATGCTAAGAGGAGCAGGAAAAAGCAAAAAATTTCAGAATTGCACCTTGCAATGTGGAGAAATTACTGTTTGTGCATTTACAATATTCATTGATTTTTACCATTGAAAAACGTCCAGAAATGATTGAAGCTACTGACTGAATGAAAGTAGCTGGCATCTCACTCTCTTTGAATCTTCTTTATCATACTAAGAGGAGCAGGAAAAAGCAAAAAATTTCAGACTTGCACCTTGCAATGCGGAGAAATTACTGTTTGTGCATTTACAATATTCATTGATTTTTGCCATTGAAAAACATCATGTTATTCATATACCAGAAATGTTTGAAGCTACTGACTGAATGAAAGGAGCTGGCATCTCACTCTCTTTGAATCTTCTTTATCATGCTAAGAGGAGCAGGAAAAAGCAAAAAATTTCAGAATTGCACCTTGCAATGCGGAGAAATTACTGTTTGTGCATTTACAATATTCATTGATTTTTGCCATTGAAAAACGTCCAGAAATGATTGAAGCTACTGACTGAATGAAAGGAGCTGGCATCTCACTCTCTTTGAATCTTCTTTATCATGCTAAGAGGAGCAGGAAAAAGCAAAAAATTTCAGAATTGCACCTTGCAATGCGGAGAAATTACTGTTTGTGCATTTACAATATTCATTGATTTTTGCCATTGAAAAACGTCCAGAAATGATTGAAGCTACTGACTGAATGAAAGGAGCTGGCATCTCACTCTCTTTGAATCTTCTTTATCATGCTAAGAGGAGCAGGAAAAAGCAAAAAATTTCAGAATTGCAACTTGCAATGCGGAGAAATTACTGTTTGTGCATTTACAATATTCATTGATTTTTGCCATTGAAAAACATCATGTTATTCATATACCAGAAATGTTTGAAGCTACTGACTGAATGAAAGGAGCTGGCATCTCACTCTCTTTGAATCTTCTTTATCATGCTAAGAGGAGCAGGAAAAAGCAAAAAATTTCAGAATTGCACCTTGCAATGCGGAGAAATTACTGTTTGTGCATTTACAATATTCATTGATTTTTGCCATTGAAAAACGTCCAGAAATGATTGAAGCTACTGACTGAATGAAAGGAGCTGGCATCTCACTCTCTTTGAATCTTGTTTATCATGCTAAGAGGAGCAGGAAAAAGCAAAAAATTTCAGAATTGCACCTTGCAATGCGGAGAAATTACTGTTTGTGCATTTACAATATTCATTGATTTTTGCCATTGAAAAACATCAAGTTATTCATATACTAGAAATGATTGAAGCTACTGACTGAATGAAAGGAGCTGGCATCTCACTCTCTTTGAATCTTCTTTATCATGCTAAGAGGAGCAGGAAAAAGTAAAAAATTTCAGAATTGCACCTTGCAATGCGGAGAAATTACTGTTTGTGCATTTATAATATTCAATGATTTTTGCCATTGAAAAACGTCCAGAAATGATTGAAGCTACTGACTGAACGAAAGGAGCTGGCATCTCACTCTCTTTGAATCTTCTTTATCATGCTAAGAGGAGCAGGAAAAAGCAAAAAATTTCAGAATTGCACCTTGCAATGCGGAGATATTACTGTTTGTGCATTTACAATATTCATTGATTTTTGCCATTGAAAAACGTCCAGAAATGATTGAAGCTACTGACTGAATGAAAGGAGCTGGCATCTCACTCTCTTTGAATCTTCTTTATCATGCTAAGAGGAGCAGGAAAAAGCAAATAATTTCAGAATTGCACCTTGCAATGCGGAGAAATTACTGTTTGTGCATTTACAATATTCATTGATTTTTGCCTTTGAAAAACATCATGTTATTCATATACCAGAAATGTTTGAAGCTACTGACTGAATGAAAGGAGCTGACATCTCACGCTCTTTGAATCTTCTTTATCATGCTAAGAGGAGCAGGAAAAAGCAAAACATTTCAGAATTGCACCTTGCAATGCGGAGAAATTACTGTTTGTGCATTTACAATATTCATTGATTTTTGCCATTGAAAAACGTCCAGAAATGATTGAAGCTACTGACTGAATGAAAGGAGCTGGCATCTCACTCTCTTTGAATCTTCTTTATCATGCTAAGAGGAGCAGGAAAAAGCAAAAAATTTCAGAATTGCACCTTGCAATGCGGAGAAATTACTGTTTGTGCATTTACAATATTCATTGATTTTTGCCATTGAAAAACATCATGTTATTCATATACCAGAAATGTTTGAAGCTACTGACTGAATGAAAGGAGCTGGCATCTCACTCTCTTTGAATCTTCTTTATCATGCTAAGAGGAGCAGGAAAAAGCAAAAAATTTCAGAATTGCACCTGGCAATGCGGAGAAATTACTGTTTGTGCATTTACAATATTCATTGATTTTTGCCATTGAAAAACGTCCAGAAATGATTGAAGCTACTGACTGAATGAAAGGAGCTGGCATCTCACTCTCTTTGAATCTTCTTTATCATGCTAAGAGGAGCAGGAAAAAGCAAAAAATTTCAGAATTGCACCTTGCAATGCGGAGAAATTACTGTTTGTGCATTTACAATATTCATTGATTTTTGCCATTGAAAAACATCATGTTATTCATATACCAGAAATGTTTGAAGCTACTGACTGAATGAAAGGAGCTGACATCTCACGCTCTTTGAATCTTCTTTATCATGCTAAGAGGAGCAGGAAAAAGCAAAAAATTTCAGAATTGCACCTTGCAATGCGGAGAAATTACTGTTTGTGCATTTACAATATTCATTGATTTTTGCCATTGAAAAACGTCCAGAAATGATTGAAGCTACTGACTGAATGAAATGAGCTGGCATCTCACTCTCTTTGAATCTTCTTTATCATGCTAAGAGGAGCAGGAAAAAGCAAAAAATTTCAGAATTGCACCTTGCAATGCGGAGAAATTACTGTTTGTGCATTTACAATATTCATTGATTTTTGCCATTGAAAAACATCATGTTATTCATATACCAGAAATGTTTGAAGCTACTGACTGAATGAAAGGAGCTGGCATCTCACTCTCTTTGAATCTTCTTTATCATGCTAAGAGGAGCAGGAAAAAGCAAAAAATTTCAGAATTGCACCTTGCAATGCGGAGAAATTACTGTTTGTGCATTTACAATATTCATTGATTTTTGCCATTGAAAAACATCATGTTATTCATATACCAGAAATGTTTGAAGCTACTGACTGAATGAAAGGAGCTGGCATCTCACTCTCTTTGAATCTTCTTTATCATGCTAAGAGGAGCAGGAAAAAGCAAAAAATTTCAGAATTGCACCTTGCAATGCGGAGAAATTACTGTTTGTGCATTTACAATATTCATTGATTTTTGCCATTGAAAAACGTCCAGAAATGATTGAAGCTACTGACTGAATGAAAGGAGCTGGCATCTCACTCTCTTTGAATCTTCTTTATCATGCTAAGAGGAGCAGGAAAAAGCAAAACATTTCAGAATTGCACCTTGCAATGCGGAGAAATTACTGTTTGTGCATTTACAATATTCATTGATTTTTGCCATTGAAAAACGTCCAGAAATGATTGAAGCTACTGACTGAATGAAAGGAGCTGGCATCTCACTCTCTTTGAATCTTCTTTATCATGCTAAGAGGAGCAGGAAAAAGCAAAAAATTTCAGAATTGCACCTTGCAATGCGGAGAAATTACTGTTTGTGCATTTACAATATTCATTGATTTTTGCCATTGAAAAACGTCCAGAAATGATTGAAGCTACTGACTGAATGAAAGGAGCTGGCATCTCACTCTCTTTGAATCTTCTTTATCATGCTAAGAGGAGCAGGAAAAAGCAAAAAATTTCAGAATTGCACCTTGCAATGCGGAGAAATTACTGTTTGTGCATTTACAATATTCATTGATTTTTGCCATTGAAAAACATCATGTTATTCATATACCAGAAATGTTTGAAGCTACTGACTGAATGAAAGGAGCTGGCATCTCACTCTCTTTGATTCTTCTTTATCATGCTAAGAGGAGCAGGAAAAAGCAAAAAATTTCAGAATTGCACCTTGCAATGCGGAGAAATTACTGTTTGTGCATTTACAATATTCATTGATTTTTGCCATTGAAAAACGTCCAGAAATGATTGAAGCTACTGACTGAATGAAAGGAGCTGGCATCTCACTCTCTTTGAATCTTGTTTATCATGCTAAGAGGAGCAGGAAAAAGCAAAAAATTTCAGAATTGCACCTTGCAATGCGGAGAAATTACTGTTTGTGCATTTACAATATTCATTGATTTTTGCCATTGAAAAACATCATGTTATTCATATACCAGAAATGATTGAAGCTACTGACTGAATGAAAGGAGCTGGCATCTCACTCTCTTTGAATCTTCTTTATCATGCTAAGAGGAGCAGGAAAAAGTAAA
This sequence comes from Phyllobates terribilis, assembly GCF_046119375.1. Classification (NCBI taxonomy): domain Eukaryota; kingdom Metazoa; phylum Chordata; class Amphibia; order Anura; family Dendrobatidae; genus Phyllobates; species Phyllobates terribilis. The sequence continues at coordinate 172,598 of NW_027364180.1, forward strand.
AAATTTCAGAATTGCACCTTGCAATGCGGAGAAATTACTGTTTGTGCATTTATAATATGCAATGATTTTTGCCATTGAAAAACGTCCAGAAATGATTGAAGCTACTGACTGAACGAAAGGAGCTGGCATCTCACTCTCTTTGAATCTTCTTTATCATGCTAAGAGGAGCAGGAAAAAGCAAAAAATTTCAGAATTGCACCTTGCAATGCGGAGAAATTACTGTTTGTGCATTTACAATATTCATTGATTTTTGCCATTGAAAAACGTCCAGAAATGATTGAAGCTACTGACTGAATGAAAGGAGCTGGCATCTCACTCTCTTTGAATCTTCTTTATCATGCTAAGAGGAGCAGGAAAAAGCAAAAAATTTCAGAATTGCACCTTGCAATGCGGAGAAATTACTGTTTGTGCATTTACAATATTCATTGATTTTTGCCATTGAAAAACATCATGTTATTCATATACCAGAAATGTTTGAAGCTACTGACTGAATGAAAGGAGCTGACATCTCACGCTCTTTGAATCTTCTTTATCATGCTAAGAGGAGCAGGAAAAAGCAAAAAATTTCAGAATTGCACCTTGCAATGCGGAGAAATTACTGTTTGTGCATTTACAATATTCATTGATTTTTGCCATTGAAAAACGTCCAGAATTGATTGAAGCTACTGACTGAATGAAAGGAGCTGGCATCTCACTCTCTTTGAATCTTCTTTATCATGCTAAGAGGAGCAGGAAAAAGCAAAAAATTTCAGAATTGCACCTTGCAATGCGGAGAAATTACTGTTTGTGCATTTACAATATTCATTGATTTTTGCCATTGAAAAACATCATGTTATTCATATACCAGAAATGTTTGAAGCTACTGACTGAATGAAAGGAGCTGGCATCTCACTCTCTTTGAATCTTCTTTATCATGCTAAGAGGAGCAGGAAAAAGCAAAAAATTTCAGAATTGCACCTTGCAATGCGGAGAAATTACTGTTTGTGCATTTACAATATTCATTGATTTTTGCCATTGAAAAACATCATGTTATTCATATACCAGAAATGTTTGAAGCTACTGACTGAATGAAAGGAGCTGGCATCTCACTCTCTTTGAATCTTCTTTATCATGCTAAGAGGAGCAGGGAAAAGCAAAAAATTTCAGAATTGCACCTTGCAATGTGGAGAAATTACTGTTTGTGCATTTACAATATTCATTGATTTTTACCATTGAAAAACGTCCAGAAATGATTGAAGCTACTGACTGAATGAAAGGAGCTGGCACCTCACTCTCTTTGAATCTTCTTTATCATGCTAAGAGGAGCGGGAAAAAGCAAAAAAATTCAGAATTGCACCTTGCAATGCGGAGAAATTACTGTTTGTGCATTTACAATATTCATTGATTTTTGCCATTGAAAAACGTCCAGAAATGATTGAAAGTACTGACTGAATGAAAGGAGCTGGCATCTCACTCTCTTTGAATCTTCTTTATCATGCTAAGAGGAGCAGGAAAAAGCAAAAAATTTCAGAATTGCACCTTGCAATGCGGAGAAATTACTGTTTGTGCATTTACAATATTCATTGATTTTTGCCATTGAAAAACGTCCAGAAATGATTGAAGCTACTGACTGAATGAAAGGAGCTGGCATCTCACTCTCTTTGAATCTTCTTTATCATGCTAAGAGGAGCAGGAAAAAGTAAAAAATTTCAGAATTGCACCTTGCAATGCGGAGAAATTACAGTTTGTGCATTTACAATATTCATTGATTTTTGCCATTGAAAAACATCCAGAAATGATTGAAGCTACTGACTGAATGAAAGGAGCTGGCATCTCACTCTCTTTGAATCTTCTTTATCATGCTAAGAGGAGCAGGAAAAAGCAAAAAATTTCAGAATTGCACCTTGCAATGCGGAGAAATTACTGTTTGTGCATTTACAATATTCATTGATTTTTGCCATTGAAAAACATCATGTTATTCATATACCAGAAATGTTTGAAGCTACTGACTGAATGAAAGGAGCTGGCATCTCACTCTCTTTGAATCTTCATTATCATGCTAAGAGGAGCAGGAAAAAGCAAAAAATTTCAGAATTGCACCTTGCAATGCGGAGAAATTACTGTTTGTGCATTTACAATATTCATTGATTTTTGCCATTGAAAAACATGTTATTCATATACCAGAAATGTTTGAAGCTACTGACTGAATGAAAGGAGCTGGCACCTCACTCTCTTTGAATCTTCTTTATCATGCTAAGAGGAGCGGGAAAAAGCAAAAAAATTCAGAATTGCACCTTGCAATGCGGAGAAATTACTGTTTGTGCATTTACAATATTCATTGATTTTTGCCATTGAAAAACGTCCAGAAATGATTGAAAGTACTGACTGAATGAAAGGAGCTGGCATCTCACTCTCTTTGAATCTTCTTTATCATGCTAAGAGGAGCAGGAAAAAGCAAAAAATTTCAGAATTGCACCTTGCAATGCGGAGAAATTACTGTTTGTGCATTTACAATATTCATTGATTTTTGCCATTGAAAAACGTCCAGAAATGATTGAAGCTACTGACTGAATGAAAGGAGCTGGCATCTCACTCTCTTTGAATCTTCTTTATCATGCTAAGAGGAGCAGGAAAAAGTAAAAAATTTCAGAATTGCACCTTGCAATGCGGAGAAATTACAGTTTGTGCATTTACAATATTCATTGATTTTTGCCATTGAAAAACATCCAGAAATGATTGAAGCTACTGACTGAATGAAAGGAGCTGGCATCTCACTCTCTTTGAATCTTCTTTATCATGCTAAGAGGAGCAGGAAAAAGCAAAAAATTTCAGAATTGCACCTTGCAATGCGGAGAAATTACTGTTTGTGCATTTACAATATTCATTGATTTTTGCCATTGAAAAACATCATGTTATTCATATACCAGAAATGTTTGAAGCTACTGACTGAATGAAAGGAGCTGGCATCTCACTCTCTTTGAATCTTCATTATCATGCTAAGAGGAGCAGGAAAAAGCAAAAAATTTCAGAATTGCACCTTGCAATGTGGAGAAATTACTGTTTGTGCATTTACAATATTCATTGATTTTTAACAATGAAAAACGTCCAGAAATGATTGAATCTACTGACTGAATGAAAGTAGCTGGCATCTCACTCTCTTTGAATCTTCTTTATCATGCTAAGAGGAGCAGGAAAAAGCAAAAAATTTCAGAATTGCACCTTGCAATGCGGAGAAATTACTGTTTGTGCATTTACAATATTCATTGATTTTTGCCATTGAAAAACATCATGTTATTCATATACCAGAAATGTTTGAAGCTACTGACTGAATGAAAGGAGCTGGCATCTCACTCTCTTTGAATCTTCTTTATCATGCTAAGAGGAGCAGGAAAAAGCAAAAAATTTCAGAATTGCACCTTGCAATGCGGAGAAATTACTGTTTGTGCATTTACAATATTCATTGATTTTTGCCATTGAAAAACATCATGTTATTCATATACCAGAAATGTTTGAAGCTACTGACTGAATGAAAGGAGCTGGCATCTCACTCTCTTTGAATCTTCTTTATCATGCTAAGAGGAGCAGGAAAAAGCAAAAAATTTCAGAATTGCACCTTGCAATGTGGAGAAATTACTGTTTGTGCATTTACAATATTCATTGATTTTTACCATTGAAAAACGTCCAGAAATGATTGAAGCTACTGACTGAATGAAAGTAGCTGGCATCTCACTCTCTTTGAATCTTCTTTATCATACTAAGAGGAGCAGGAAAAAGCAAAAAATTTCAGACTTGCACCTTGCAATGCGGAGAAATTACTGTTTGTGCATTAACAATATTCATTGATTTTTGCCATTGAAAAACATCATGTTATTCATATACCAGAAATGTTTGAAGCTACTGACTGAATGAAAGGAGCTGGCATCTCACTCTCTTTGAATCTTCTTTATCATGCTAAGAGGAGCAGGAAAAAGCAAAAAATTTCAGAATTGCACCTTGCAATGCGGAGAAATTACTGTTTGTGCATTTACAATATTCATTGATTTTTGCCATTGAAAAACGTCCAGAAATGATTGAAGCTACTGACTGAATGAAAGGAGCTGGCATCTCACTCTCTTTGAATCTTCTTTATCATGCTAAGAGGAGCAGGAAAAAGCAAAAAATTTCAGAATTGCACCTTGCAATGCGGAGAAATTACTGTTTGTGCATTTACAATATTCATTGATTTTTGCCATTGAAAAACGTCCAGAAATGATTGAAGCTACTGACTGAATGAAAGGAGCTGGCATCTCACTCTCTTTGAATCTTCTTTATCATGCTAAGAGGAGCAGGAAAAAGCAAAAAATTTCAGAATTGCACCTTGCAATGCGGAGAAATTACTGTTTGTGCATTTACAATATTCATTGATTTTTGCCATTGAAAAACATCATGTTATTCATATACCAGAAATGTTTGAAGCTACTGACTGAATGAAAGGAGCTGGCATCTCACTCTCTTTGAATCTTCTTTATCATGCTAAGAGGAGCAGGAAAAAGCAAAAAATTTCAGAATTGCACCTTGCAATGCGGAGAAATTACTGTTTGTGCATTTACAATATTCATTGATTTTTGCCATTGAAAAACGTCCAGAAATGATTGAAGCTACTGACTGAATGAAAGGAGCTGGCATCTCACTCTCTTTGAATCTTGTTTATCATGCTAAGAGGAGCAGGAAAAAGCAAAAAATTTCAGAATTGCACCTTGCAATGCGGAGAAATTACTGTTTGTGCATTTACAATATTCATTGATTTTTGCCATTGAAAAACATCATGTTATTCATATACCAGAAATGATTGAAGCTACTGACTGAATGAAAGGAGCTGGCATCTCACTCTCTTTGAATCTTCTTTATCATGCTAAGAGGAGCAGGAAAAAGTAAAAAATTTCAGAATTGCACCTTGCAATGCGGAGAAATTACTGTTTGTGCATTTATAATATTCAATGATTTTTGCCATTGAAAAACGTCCAGAAATGATTGAAGCTACTGACTGAACGAAAGGAGCTGGCATCTCACTCTCTTTGAATCTTCTTTATCATGCTAAGAGGAGCAGGAAAAAGCAAAAAATTTCAGAATTGCACCTTGCAATGCGGAGAAATTACTGTTTGTGCATTTACAATATTCATTGATTTTTGCCATTGAAAAACGTCCAGAAATGATTGAAGCTACTGACTGAATGAAAGGAGCTGGCATCTCACTCTCTTTGAATCTTCTTTATCATGCTAAGAGGAGCAGGAAAAAGCAAATAATTTCAGAATTGCACCTTGCAATGCGGAGAAATTACTGTTTGTGCATTTACAATATTCATTGATTTTTGCCTTTGAAAAACATCATGTTATTCATATACCAGAAATGTTTGAAGCTACTGACTGAATGAAAGGAGCTGACATCTCACGCTCTTTGAATCTTCTTTATCATGCTAAGAGGAGCAGGAAAAAGCAAAACATTTCAGAATTGCACCTTGCAATGCGGAGAAATTACTGTTTGTGCATTTACAATATTCATTGATTTTTGCCATTGAAAAACGTCCAGAAATGATTGAAGCTACTGACTGAATGAAAGGAGCTGGCATCTCACTCTCTTTGAATCTTCTTTATCATGCTAAGAGGAGCAGGAAAAAGCAAAAAATTTCAGAATTGCACCTTGCAATGCCGAGAAATTACTGTTTGTGCATTTACAATATTCATTGATTTTTGCCATTGAAAAACATCATGTTATTCATATACCAGAAATGTTTGAAGCTACTGACTGAATGAAAGGAGCTGGCATCTCACTCTCTTTGAATCTTCATTATCATGCTAAGAGGAGCAGGAAAAAGCAAAAAATTTCAGAATTGCACCTTGCAATGCGGAGAAATTACTGTTTGTGCATTTACAATATTCATTGATTTTTGCCATTGAAAAACATGTTATTCATATACCAGAAATGTTTGAAGCTACTGACTGAATGAAAGGAGCTGGCACCTCACTCTCTTTGAATCTTCTTTATCATGCTAAGAGGAGCGGGAAAAAGCAAAAAAATTCAGAATTGCACCTTGCAATGCGGAGAAATTACTGTTTGTGCATTTACAATATTCATTGATTTTTGCCATTGAAAAACGTCCAGAAATGATTGAAAGTACTGACTGAATGAAAGGAGCTGGCATCTCACTCTCTTTGAATCTTCTTTATCATGCTAAGAGGAGCAGGAAAAAGCAAAAAATTTCAGAATTGCACCTTGCAATGCGGAGAAATTACTGTTTGTGCATTTACAATATTCATTGATTTTTGCCATTGAAAAACGTCCAGAAATGATTGAAGCTACTGACTGAATGAAAGGAGCTGGCATCTCACTCTCTTTGAATCTTCTTTATCATGCTAAGAGGAGCAGGAAAAAGTAAAAAATTTCAGAATTGCACCTTGCAATGCGGAGAAATTACAGTTTGTGCATTTACAATATTCATTGATTTTTGCCATTGAAAAACATCCAGAAATGATTGAAGCTACTGACTGAATGAAAGGAGCTGGCATCTCACTCTCTTTGAATCTTCTTTATCAGGCTAAGAGGAGCAGGAAAAAGCAAAAAATTTCAGAATTGCACCTTGCAATGCGGAGAAATTACTGTTTGTGCATTTACAATATTCATTGATTTTTGCCATTGAAAAACATCATGTTATTCATATACCAGAAATGTTTGAAGCTACTGACTGAATGAAAGGAGCTGGCATCTCACTCTCTTTGAATCTTCATTATCATGCTAAGAGGAGCAGGAAAAAGCAAAAAATTTCAGAATTGCACCTTGCAATGTGGAGAAATTACTGTTTGTGCATTTACAATATTCATTGATTTTTAACAATGAAAAACGTCCAGAAATGATTGAATCTACTGACTGAATGAAAGTAGCTGGCATCTCACTCTCTTTGAATCTTCTTTATCATGCTAAGAGGAGCAGGAAAAAGCAAAAAATTTCAGAATTGCACCTTGCAATGCGGAGAAATTACTGTTTGTGCATTTACAATACTCATTGATTTTTGCCATTGAAAAACATCATGTTATTCATATACCAGAAATGTTTGAAGCTACTGACTGAATGAAAGGAGCTGGCATCTCACTCTCTTTGAATCTTCTTTATCATGCTAAGAGGAGCAGGAAAAAGCAAAAAATTTCAGAATTGCACCTTGCAATGCGGAGAAATTACTGTTTGTGCATTTACAATATTCATTGATTTTTGCCATTGAAAAACATCATGTTATTCATATACCAGAAATGTTTGAAGCTACTGACTGAATGAAAGGAGCTGGCATCTCACTCTCTTTGAATCTTCTTTACCATGCTAAGAGGAGCAGGAAAAAGCAAAAAATTTCAGAATTGCACCTTGCAATGTGGAGAAATTACTGTTTGTGCATTTACAATATTCATTGATTTTTACCATTGAAAAACGTCCAGAAATGATTGAAGCTACTGACTGAATGAAAGTAGCTGGCATCTCACTCTCTTTGAATCTTCTTTATCATACTAAGAGGAGCAGGAAAAAGCAAAAAATTTCAGACTTGCACCTTGCAATGCGGAGAAATTACTGTTTGTGCATTTACAATATTCATTGATTTTTGCCATTGAAAAACATCATGTTATTCATATACCAGAAATGTTTGAAGCTACTGACTGAATGAAAGGAGCTGGCATCTCACTCTCTTTGAATCTTCTTTATCATGCTAAGAGGAGCAGGAAAAAGCAAAAAATTTCAGAATTGCACCTTGCAATGCGGAGAAATTACTGTTTGTGCATTTACAATATTCATTGATTTTTGCCATTGAAAAACGTCCAGAAATGATTGAAGCTACTGACTGAATGAAAGGAGCTGGCATCTCACTCTCTTTGAATCTTCTTTATCATGCTAAGAGGAGCAGGAAAAAGCAAAAAATTTCAGAATTGCACCTTGCAATGCGGAGAAATTACTGTTTGTGCATTTACAATATTCATTGATTTTTGCCATTGAAAAACGTCCAGAAATGATTGAAGCTACTGACTGAATGAAAGGAGCTGGCATCTCACTCTCTTTGAATCTTCTTTATCATGCTAAGAGGAGCAGGAAAAAGCAAAAAATTTCAGAATTGCACCTTGCAATGCGGAGAAATTACTGTTTGTGCATTTACAATATTCATTGATTTTTGCCATTGAAAAACATGTTATTCATATACCAGAAATGTTTGAAGCTACTGACTGAATGAAAGGAGCTGGCATCTCACTCTCATTGAATCTTCTTTATCATGCTAAGAGGAGCAGGAAAAAGCATAACATTTCAGAATTGCACCTTGCAATGCGGAGAAATTACTGTTTGTGCATTTACAATATTCATTGATTTTTGCCATTGAAAAAAGTCCAGAAATGATTGAAGCTACTGACTGAATGAAAGGAGCTGGCATCTCACTCTCTTTGAATCTTCTTTATCATGCTAAGAGGAGCAGGAAAAAGCAAAAAATTTCAGAATTGCACCTTGCAATGCGGAGAAATTACTGTTTGTGCATTTACAATATTCATTGATTTTTGCCATTGAAAAACATCATGTTATTCATATACCAGAAATGTTTGAAGCTACTGACTGAATGAAAGGAGCTGGCATCTCACTCTCTTTGAATCTTCTTTATCATGCTAAGAGGAGCAGGAAAAAGCAAAAAATTTCAGAATTGCACCTTGCAATGCGGAGAAATTACTGTTTGTGCATTTACAATATTCATTGATTTTTGCCATTGAAAAACATCCAGAAATGATTGAAGCTACTGACTGAATGAAAGGAGCTGGCATCTCACTCTCTTTGAATCTTCTTTATCATGCTAAGAGGAGCAGGAAAAAGCAAAAAATTTCAGAATTGCACCTTGCAATGCGCAGAAATTACTGTTTGTGCATTTACAATATTCATTGATTTTTGCCATTGAAAAACATCATGTTATTCATATACCAGAAATGTTTGAAGCTACTGACTGAATGAAAGGAGCTGACATCTCACGCTCTTTGAATCTTCTTTATCATGCTAAGAGGAGCAGGAAAAAGCAAAAAATTTCAGAATTGCACCTTGCAATGCGGAGAAATTACTGTTTGTGCATTTACAATATTCATTGATTTTTGCCATTGAAAAACGTCCAGAAATGATTGAAGCTACTGACTGAATGAAAGGAGCTGGCATCTCACTCTCTTTGAATCTTCTTTATCATGCTAAGAGGAGCAGGAAAAAGCAAAAAATTTCAGAATTGCACCTTGCAATGCGGAGAAATTACTGTTTGTGCATTTACAATATTCATTGATTTTTGCCATTGAAAAACATCATGTTATTCATATACCAGAAATGTTTGAAGCTACTGACTGAATGAAAGGAGCTGGCATCTCACTCTCTTTGAATTTTCTTTATCATGCTAAGAGGAACAGGAAAAAGCAAAAAATTTCAGAATTGCACCTTGCAATGCGGAGAAATTACTGTTTGTGCATTTACAATATTCATTGATTTTTGCCATTGAAAAACATCATGTTATTCATATACCAGAAATGTTTGAAGCTACTGACTGAATGAAAGGAGCTGGCATCTCACTCTCTTTGAATCTTCTTTATCATGCTAAGAGGAGCAGGAAAAAGCAAAAAATTTCAGAATTGCACCTTGCAATGCGGAGAAATTACTGTTTGTGCATTTACAATATTCATTGATTTTTGCCATTGAAAAACGTCCAGAAATGATTGAAAGTACTGACTGAATGAAAGGAGCTGGCATCTCACTCTCTTTGAATCTTCTTTATCATGCTAAGAGGAGCAGGAAAAAGCAAAAAATTTCAGAATTGCACCTTGCAATGCGGAGAAATTACTGTTTGTGCATTTACAATATTCATTGATTTTTGCCATTGAAAAACGTCCAGAAATGATTGAAGCTACTGACTGAATGAAAGGAGCTGGCATCTCACTCTCTTTGAATCTTCTTTATCATGCTAAGAGGAGCAGGAAAAAGTAAAAAATTTCAGAATTGCACCTTGCAATGCGGAGAAATTACAGTTTGTGCATTTACAATATTCATTGATTTTTGCCATTGAAAAACATCCAGAAATGATTGAAGCTACTGACTGAATGAAAGGAGCTGGCATCTCACTCTCTTTGAATCTTCTTTATCAGGCTAAGAGGAGCAGGAAAAAGCAAAAAATTTCAGAATTGCACCTTGCAATGCGGAAAAATTACTGTTTGTGCATTTACAATATTCATTGATTTTTGCCATTGAAAAACATCATGTTATTCATATACCAGAAATGTTTGAAGCTACTGACTGAATGAAAGGAGCTGGCATCTCACTCTCTTTGAATCTTCATTATCATGCTAAGAGGAGCAGGAAAAAGCAAAAAATTTCAGAATTGCACCTTGCAATGTGGAGAAATTACTGTTTGTGCATTTACAATATTCATTGATTTTTAACAATGAAAAACGTCCAGAAATGATTGAATCTACTGACTGAATGAAAGTAGCTGGCATCTCACTCTCTTTGAATCTTCTTTATCATGCTAAGAGGAGCAGGAAAAAGCAAAAAATTTCAGAATTGCACCTTGCAATGCGGAGAAATTACTGTTTGTGCATTTACAATACTCATTGATTTTTGCCATTGAAAAACATCATGTTATTCATATACCAGAAATGTTTGAAGCTACTGACTGAATGAAAGGAGCTGGCATCTCACTCTCTTTGAATCTTCTTTATCATGCTAAGAGGAGCAGGAAAAAGCAAAAAATTTCAGAATTGCACCTTGCAATGCGGAGAAATTACTGTTTGTGCATTTACAATATTCATTGATTTTTGCCATTGAAAAACATCATGTTATTCATATACCAGAAATGTTTGAAGCTACTGACTGAATGAAAGGAGCTGGCATCTCACTCTCTTTGAATCTTCTTTACCATGCTATGAGGAGCAGGAAAAAGCAAAAAATTTCAGAATTGCACCTTGCAATGTGGAGAAATTACTGTTTGTGCATTTACAATATTCATTGATTTTTACCATTGAAAAACGTCCAGAAATGATTGAAGCTACTGACTGAATGAAAGTAGCTGGCATCTCACTCTCTTTGAATCTTCTTTATCATACTAAGAGGAGCAGGAAAAAGCAAAAAATTTCAGACTTGCACCTTGCAATGCGGAGAAATTACTGTTTGTGCATTTACAATATTCATTGATTTTTGCCATTGAAAAACATCATGTTATTCATATACCAGAAATGTTTGAAGCTACTGACTGAATGAAAGGAGCTGGCATCTCACTCTCTTTGAATCTTCTTTATCATGCTAAGAGGAGCAGGAAAAAGCAAAAAATTTCAGAATTGCACCTTGCAATGCGGAGAAATTACTGTTTGTGCATTTACAATATTCATTGATTTTTGCCATTGAAAAACGTCCAGAAATGATTGAAGCTACTGACTGAATGAAAGGAGCTGGCATCTCACTCTCTTTGAATCTTCTTTATCATGCTAAGAGGAGCAGGAAAAAGCAAAAAATTTCAGAATTGCACCTTGCAATGCGGAGAAATTACTGTTTGTGCATTTACAATATTCATTGATTTTTGCCATTGAAAAACGTCCAGAAATGATTGAAGCTACTGACTGAATGAAAGGAGCTGGCATCTCACTCTCTTTGAATCTTCTTTATCATGCTAAGAGGAGCAGGAAAAAGCAAAAAATTTCAGAATTGCACCTTGCAATGCGGAGAAATTACTGTTTGTGCATTTACAATATTCATTGATTTTTGCCATTGAAAAACATGTTATTCATATACCAGAAATGTTTGAAGCTACTGACTGAATGAAAGGAGCTGGCATCTCACTCTCATTGAATCTTCTTTATCATGCTAAGAGGAGCAGGAAAAAGCATAACATTTCAGAATTGCACCTTGCAATGCGGAGAAATTACTGTTTGTGCATTTACAATATTCATTGATTTTTGCCATTGAAAAAAGTCCAGAAATGATTGAAGCTACTGACTGAATGAAAGGAGCTGGCATCTCACTCTCTTTGAATCTTCTTTATCATGCTAAGAGGAGCAGGAAAAAGCAAAAAATTTCAGAATTGCACCTTGCAATGCGGAGAAATTACTGTTTGTGCATTTACAATATTCATTGATTTTTGCCATTGAAAAACATCATGTTATTCATATACCAGAAATGTTTGAAGCTACTGACTGAATGAAAGGAGCTGGCATCTCACTCTCTTTGAATCTTCTTTATCATGCTAAGAGGAGCAGGAAAAAGCAAAAAATTTCAGAATTGCACCTTGCAATGCGGAGAAATTACTGTTTGTGCATTTACAATATTCATTGATTTTTGCCATTGAAAAACATCCAGAAATGATTGAAGCTACTGACTGAATGAAAGGAGCTGGCATCTCACTCTCTTTGAATCTTCTTTATCATGCTAAGAGGAGCAGGAAAAAGCAAAAAATTTCAGAATTGCACCTTGCAATGCGCAGAAATTACTGTTTGTGCATTTACAATATTCATTGATTTTTGCCATTGAAAAACATCATGTTATTCATATACCAGAAATGTTTGAAGCTACTGACTGAATGAAAGGAGCTGACATCTCACGCTCTTTGAATCTTCTTTATCATGCTAAGAGGAGCAGGAAAAAGCAAAAAATTTCAGAATTGCACCTTGCAATGCGGAGAAATTACTGTTTGTGCATTTACAATATTCATTGATTTTTGCCATTGAAAAACGTCCAGAAATGATTGAAGCTACTGACTGAATGAAAGGAGCTGGCATCTCACTCTCTTTGAATCTTCTTTATCATGCTAAGAGGAGCAGGAAAAAGCAAAAAATTTCAGAATTGCACCTTGCAATGCGGAGAAATTACTGTTTGTGCATTTACAATATTCATTGATTTTTGCCATTGAAAAACATCATGTTATTCATATACCAGAAATGTTTGAAGCTACTGACTGAATGAAAGGAGCTGGCATCTCACTCTCTTTGAATTTTCTTTATCATGCTAAGAGGAGCAGGAAAAAGCAAAAAATTTCAGAATTGCACCTTGCAATGCGGAGAAATTACTGTTTGTGCATTTACAATATTCATTGATTTTTGCCATTGAAAAACATCATGTTATTCATATACCAGAAATGTTTGAAGCTACTGACTGAATGAAAGGAGCTGGCATCTCACTCTCTTTGAATCTTCTTTATCATGCTAAGAGGAGCAGGAAAAAGCAAAAAATTTCAGAATTGCACCTTGCAATGCGGAGAAATTACTGTTTGTGCATTTACAATATTCATTGATTTTTGCCATTGAAAAACGTCCAGAAATGATTGAAGCTACTGACTGAATGAAAGGAGCTGGCATCTCACTCTCTTTGAATCTTCTTTATCATGCTAAGAGGAGCAGGAAAAAGCAAAACATTTCAGAATTGCACCTTGCAATGCGGAGAAATTACTGTTTGTGCATTTACAATATTCATTGATTTTTGCCATTGAAAAACGTCCAGAAATGATTGAAGCTACTGACTGAATGAAAGGAGCTGGCATCTCACTCTCTTTGAATCTTCTTTATCATGCTAAGAGGAGCAGGAAAAAGCAAAAAATTTCAGAATTGCACCTTGCAATGCGGAGAAATTACTGTTTGTGCATTTACAATATTCATTGATTTTTGCCATTGAAAAACGTCCAGAAATGATTGAAGCTACTGACTGAATGAAAGGAGCTGGCATCTCACTCTCTTTGAATCTTCTTTATCATGCTAAGAGGAGCAGGAAAAAGCAAAAAATTTCAGAATTGCACCTTGCAATGCGGAGAAATTACTGTTTGTGCATTTACAATATTCATTGATTTTTGCCATTGAAAAACATCATGTTATTCATATACCAGAAATGTTTGAAGCTGCTGACTGAATGAAAGGAGCTGGCATCTCACTCTCTTTGAATCTTCTTTATCATGCTAAGAGGAGCAGGAAAAAGCAAAAAATTTCAGAATTGCACCTTGCAATGCGGAGAAATTACTGTTTGTGCATTTACAATATTCATTGATTTTTGCCATTGAAAAACGTCCAGAAATGATTGAAGCTACTGACTGAATGAAAGGAGCTGGCATCTCACTCTCTTTGAATCTTGTTTATCATGCTAAGAGGAGCAGGAAAAAGCAAAAAATTTCAGAATTGCACCTTGCAATGCGGAGAAATTACTGTTTGTGCATTTACAATATTCATTGATTTTTGCCATTGAAAAACATCATGTTATTCATATACCAGAAATGTTTGAAGCTACTGACTGAATGAAAGGAGCTGGCATCTCACTCTCTTTGAATCTTCTTTACCATGCTAAGAGGAGCAGGAAAAAGCAAAAAATTTCAGAATTGCACCTTGCAATGTGGAGAAATTACTGTTTGTGCATTTACAATATTCATTGATTTTTACCATTGAAAAACGTCCAGAAATGATTGAAGCTACTGACTGAATGAAAGTAGCTGGCATCTCACTCTCTTTGAATCTTCTTTATCATACTAAGAGGAGCAGGAAAAAGCAAAAAATTTCAGACTTGCACCTTGCAATGCGGAGAAATTACTGTTTGTGCATTTACAATATTCATTGATTTTTGCCATTGAAAAACATCATGTTATTCATATACCAGAAATGTTTGAAGCTACTGACTGAATGAAAGGAGCTGGCATCTCACTCTCTTTGAATCTTCTTTATCATGCTAAGAGGAGCAGGAAAAAGCAAAAAATTTCAGAATTGCACCTTGCAATGCGGAGAAATTACTGTTTGTGCATTTACAATATTCATTGATTTTTGCCATTGAAAAACGTCCAGAAATGATTGAAGCTACTGACTGAATGAAAGGAGCTGGCATCTCACTCTCTTTGAATCTTCTTTATCATGCTAAGAGGAGCAGGAAAAAGCAAAAAATTTCAGAATTGCACCTTGCAATGCGGAGAAATTACTGTTTGTGCATTTACAATATTCATTGATTTTTGCCATTGAAAAACGTCCAGAAATGATTGAAGCTACTGACTGAATGAAAGGAGCTGGCATCTCACTCTCTTTGAATCTTCTTTATCATGCTAAGAGGAGCAGGAAAAAGCAAAAAATTTCAGAATTGCACCTTGCAATGCGGAGAAATTACTGTTTGTGCATTTACAATATTCATTGATTTTTGCCATTGAAAAACATGTTATTCATATACCAGAAATGTTTGAAGCTACTGACTGAATGAAAGGAGCTGGCATCTCACTCTCATTGAATCTTCTTTATCATGCTAAGAGGAGCAGGAAAAAGCATAACATTTCAGAATTGCACCTTGCAATGCGGAGAAATTACTGTTTGTGCATTTACAATATTCATTGATTTTTGCCATTGAAAAAAGTCCAGAAATGATTGAAGCTACTGACTGAATGAAAGGAGCTGGCATCTCACTCTCTTTGAATCTTCTTTATCATGCTAAGAGGAGCAGGAAAAAGCAAAAAATTTCAGAATTGCACCTTGCAATGCGGAGAAATTACTGTTTGTGCATTTACAATATTCATTGATTTTTGCCATTGAAAAACATCATGTTATTCATATACCAGAAATGTTTGAAGCTACTGACTGAATGAAAGGAGCTGGCATCTCACTCTCTTTGAATCTTCTTTATCATGCTAAGAGGAGCAGGAAAAAGCAAAAAATTTCAGAATTGCACCTTGCAATGCGGAGAAATTACTGTTTGTGCATTTACAATATTCATTGATTTTTGCCATTGAAAAACATCCAGAAATGATTGAAGCTACTGACTGAATGAAAGGAGCTGGCATCTCACTCTCTTTGAATCTTCTTTATCATGCTAAGAGGAGCAGGAAAAAGCAAAAAATTTCAGAATTGCACCTTGCAATGCGCAGAAATTACTGTTTGTGCATTTACAATATTCATTGATTTTTGCCATTGAAAAACATCATGTTATTCATATACCAGAAATGTTTGAAGCTACTGACTGAATGAAAGGAGCTGACATCTCACGCTCTTTGAATCTTCTTTATCATGCTAAGAGGAGCAGGAAAAAGCAAAAAATTTCAGAATTGCACCTTGCAATGCGGAGAAATTACTGTTTGTGCATTTACAATATTCATTGATTTTTGCCATTGAAAAACGTCCAGAAATGATTGAAGCTACTGACTGAATGAAAGGAGCTGGCATCTCACTCTCTTTGAATCTTCTTTATCATGCTAAGAGGAGCAGGAAAAAGCAAAAAATTTCAGAATTGCACCTTGCAATGCGGAGAAATTACTGTTTGTGCATTTACAATATTCATTGATTTTTGCCATTGAAAAACATCATGTTATTCATATACCAGAAATGTTTGAAGCTACTGACTGAATGAAAGGAGCTGGCATCTCACTCTCTTTGAATTTTCTTTATCATGCTAAGAGGAGCAGGAAAAAGCAAAAAATTTCAGAATTGCACCTTGCAATGCGGAGAAATTACTGTTTGTGCATTTACAATATTCATTGATTTTTGCCATTGAAAAACATCATGTTATTCATATACCAGAAATGTTTGAAGCTACTGACTGAATGAAAGGAGCTGGCATCTCACTCTCTTTGAATCTTCTTTATCATGCTAAGAGGAGCAGGAAAAAGCAAAAAATTTCAGAATTGCACCTTGCAATGCGGAGAAATTACTGTTTGTGCATTTACAATATTCATTGATTTTTGCCATTGAAAAACGTCCAGAAATGATTGAAGCTACTGACTGAATGAAAGGAGCTGGCATCTCACTCTCTTTGAATCTTCTTTATCATGCTAAGAGGAGCAGGAAAAAGCAAAACATTTCAGAATTGCACCTTGCAATGCGGAGAAATTACTGTTTGTGCATTTACAATATTCATTGATTTTTGCCATTGAAAAACGTCCAGAAATGATTGAAGCTACTGACTGAATGAAAGGAGCTGGCATCTCACTCTCTTTGAATCTTCTTTATCATGCTAAGAGGAGCAGGAAAAAGCAAAAAATTTCAGAATTGCACCTTGCAATGCGGAGAAATTACTGTTTGTGCATTTACAATATTCATTGATTTTTGCCATTGAAAAACGTCCAGAAATGATTGAAGCTACTGACTGAATGAAAGGAGCTGGCATCTCACTCTCTTTGAATCTTCTTTATCATGCTAAGAGGAGCAGGAAAAAGCAAAAAATTTCAGAATTGCACCTTGCAATGCGGAGAAATTACTGTTTGTGCATTTACAATATTCATTGATTTTTGCCATTGAAAAACATCATGTTATTCATATACCAGAAATGTTTGAAGCTGCTGACTGAATGAAAGGAGCTGGCATCTCACTCTCTTTGAATCTTCTTTATCATGCTAAGAGGAGCAGGAAAAAGCAAAAAATTTCAGAATTGCACCTTGCAATGCGGAGAAATTACTGTTTGTGCATTTACAATATTCATTGATTTTTGCCATTGAAAAACGTCCAGAAATGATTGAAGCTACTGACTGAATGAAAGGAGCTGGCATCTCACTCTCTTTGAATCTTGTTTATCATGCTAAGAGGAGCAGGAAAAAGCAAAAAATTTCAGAATTGCACCTTGCAATGCGGAGAAATTACTGTTTGTGCATTTACAATATTCATTGATTTTTGCCATTGAAAAACATCATGTTATTCATATACCAGAAATGATTGAAGCTACTGACTGAATGAAAGGAGCTGGCATCTCACTCTCTTTGAATCTTCTTTATCATGCTAAGAGGAGCAGGAAAAAGTAAAAAATTTCAGAATTGCACCTTGCAATGCGGAGAAATTACTGTTTGTGCATTTATAATATTCAATGATTTTTGCCATTGAAAAACGTCCAGAAATGATTGAAGCTACTGACTGAACGAAAGGAGCTGGCATCTCACTCTCTTTGAATCTTCTTTATCATGCTAAGAGGAGCAGGAAAAAGCAAAAAATTTCAGAATTGCACCTTGCAATGCGGAGAAATTACTGTTTGTGCATTTACAATATTCATTGATTTTTGCCATTGAAAAACGTCCAGAATTGATTGAAGCTACTGACTGAATGAAAGGAGCTGGCATCTCACTCTCTTTGAATCTCCTTTATCATGCTAAGAGGAGCAGGAAAAAGCAAAAAATTTCAGAATTGCACCTTGCAATGCGGAGAAATTACTGTTTGTGCATTTACAATATTCATTGATTTTTGCCATTGAAAAACATCATGTTATTCATATACCAGAAATGTTTGAAGCTACTGACTGAATGAAAGGAGCTGGCATCTCACTCTCTTTGTATCTTCTTTATCATGCTAAGAGGAGCAGGAAAAAGCAAAAAATTTCAGAATTGCACCTTGCAATGCGGAGAAATTACTGTTTGTGCATTTACAATATTCATTGATTTTTGCCATTGAAAAACATCATGTTATTCATATACCAGAAATGTTTGAAGCTACTGACTGAATGAAAGGAGCTGGCATCTCACTCTCTTTGAATCTTCTTTATCATGCTAAGAGGAGCAGGGAAAAGCAAAAAATTTCAGAATTGCACCTTGCAATGTGGAGAAATTACTGTTTGTGCATTTACAATATTCATTGATTTTTACCATTGAAAAACGTCCAGAAATGATTGAAGCTACTGACTGAATGAAAGGAGCTGGCACCTCACTCTCTTTGAATCTTCTTTATCATGCTAAGAGGAGCGGGAAAAAGCAAAAAAATTCAGAATTGCACCTTGCAATGCGGAGAAATTACTGTTTGTGCATTTACAATATTCATTGATTTTTGCCATTGAAAAACGTGAAGAAATGATTGAAAGTACTGACTGAATGAAAGGAGCTGGCATCTCACTCTCTTTGAATCTTCTTTATCATGCTAAGAGGAGCAGGAAAAAGCAAAAAATTTCAGAATTGCACCTTGCAATGCGGAGAAATTACTGTTTGTGCATTTACAATATTCATTGATTTTTGCCATTGAAAAACGTCCAGAAATGATTGAAGCTACTGACTGAATGAAAGGAGCTGGCATCTCACTCTCTTTGAATCTTCTTTATCATGCTAAGAGGAGCAGGAAAAAGTAAAAAATTTCAGAATTGCACCTTGCAATGCGGAGAAATTACAGTTTGTGCATTTACAATATTCATTGATTTTTGCCATTGAAAAACATCCAGAAATGATTGAAGCTACTGACTGAATGAAAGGAGCTGGCATCTCACTCTCTTTGAATCTTCTTTATCATGCTAAGAGGAGCAGGAAAAAGCAAAAAATTTCAGAATTGCACCTTGCAATGCGGAGAAATTACTGTTTGTGCATTTACAATATTCATTGATTTTTGCCATTGAAAAACATGTTATTCATATACCAGAAATGTTTGAAGCTACTGACTGAATGAAAGGAGCTGGCACCTCACTCTCTTTGAATCTTCTTTATCATGCTAAGAGGAGCGGGAAAAAGCAAAAAAATTCAGAATTGCACCTTGCAATGCGGAGAAATTACTGTTTGTGCATTTACAATATTCATTGATTTTTGCCATTGAAAAACGTCCAGAAATGATTGAAAGTACTGACTGAATGAAAGGAGCTGGCATCTCACTCTCTTTGAATCTTCTTTATCATGCTAAGAGGAGCAGGAAAAAGCAAAAAATTTCAGAATTGCACCTTGCAATGCGGAGAAATTACTGTTTGTGCATTTACAATATTCATTGATTTTTGCCATTGAAAAACGTCCAGAAATGATTGAAGCTACTGACTGAATGAAAGGAGCTGGCATCTCACTCTCTTTGAATCTTCTTTATCATGCTAAGAGGAGCAGGAAAAAGTAAAAAATTTCAGAATTGCACCTTGCAATGCGGAGAAATTACAGTTTGTGCATTTACAATATTCATTGATTTTTGCCATTGAAAAACATCCAGAAATGATTGAAGCTACTGACTGAATGAAAGGAGCTGGCATCTCACTCTCTTTGAATCTTCTTTATCATGCTAAGAGGAGCAGGAAAAAGCAAAAAATTTCAGAATTGCACCTTGCAATGCGGAGAAATTACTGTTTGTGCATTTACAATATTCATTGATTTTTGCCATTGAAAAACATCATGTTATTCATATACCAGAAATGTTTGAAGCTACTGACTGAATGAAAGGAGCTGGCATCTCACTCTCTTTGAATCTTCATTATCATGCTAAGAGGAGCAGGAAAAAGCAAAAAATTTCAGAATTGCACCTTGCAATGTGGAGAAATTACTGTTTGTGCATTTACAATATTCATTGATTTTTAACAATGAAAAACGTCCAGAAATGATTGAATCTACTGACTGAATGAAAGTAGCTGGCATCTCACTCTCTTTGAATCTTCTTTATCATGCTAAGAGGAGCAGGAAAAAGCAAAAAATTTCAGAATTGCACCTTGCAATGCGGAGAAATTACTGTTTGTGCATTTACAATATTCATTGATTTTTGCCATTGAAAAACATCATGTTATTCATATACCAGAAATGTTTGAAGCTACTGACTGAATGAAAGGAGCTGGCATCTCACTCTCTTTGAATCTTCTTTATCATGCTAAGAGGAGCAGGAAAAAGCAAAAAATTTCAGAATTGCACCTTGCAATGCGGAGAAATTACTGTTTGTGCATTTACAATATTCATTGATTTTTGCCATTGAAAAACATCATGTTATTCATATACCAGAAATGTTTGAAGCTACTGACTGAATGAAAGGAGCTGGCATCTCACTCTCTTTGAATCTTCTTTATCATGCTAAGAGGAGCAGGAAAAAGCAAAAAATTTCAGAATTGCACCTTGCAATGTGGAGAAATTACTGTTTGTGCATTTACAATATTCATTGATTTTTACCATTGAAAAACGTCCAGAAATTATTGAAGCTACTGACTGAATGAAAGTAGCTGGCATCTCACTCTCTTTGAATCTTCTTTATCATACTAAGAGGAGCAGGAAAAAGCAAAAAATTTCAGACTTGCACCTTGCAATGCGGAGAAATTACTGTTTGTGCATTTACAATATTCATTGATTTTTGCCATTGAAAAACATCATGTTATTCATATACCAGAAATGTTTGAAGCTACTGACTGAATGAAAGGAGCTGGCATCTCACTCTCTTTGAATCTTCTTTATCATGCTAAGAGGAGCGGGAAAAAGCAAAAAAATTCAGAATTGCACCTTGCAATGCGGAGAAATTACTGTTTGTGCATTTACAATATTCATTGATTTTTGCCATTGAAAAACGTCCAGAAATGATTGAAAGTACTGACTGAATGAAAGGAGCTGGCATCTCACTCTCTTTGAATCTTCTTTATCATGCTAAGAGGAGCAGGAAAAAGCAAAAAATTTCAGAATTGCACCTTGCAATGCGGAGAAATTACTGTTTGTGCATTTACAATATTCATTGATTTTTGCCATTGAAAAACGTCCAGAAATGATTGAAGCTACTGACTGAATGAAAGGAGCTGGCATCTCACTCTCTTTGAATCTTCTTTATCATGCTAAGAGGAGCAGGAAAAAGTAAAAAATTTCAGAATTGCACCTTGCAATGCGGAGAAATTACAGTTTGTGCATTTACAATATTCATTGATTTTTGCCATTGAAAAACATCCAGAAATGATTGAAGCTACTGACTGAATGAAAGGAGCTGGCATCTCACTCTCTTTGAATCTTCTTTATCATGCTAAGAGGAGCAGGAAAAAGCAAAAAATTTCAGAATTGCACCTTGCAATGCGGAGAAATTACTGTTTGTGCATTTACAATATTCATTGATTTTTGCCATTGAAAAACATGTTATTCATATACCAGAAATGTTTGAAGCTACTGACTGAATGAAAGGAGCTGGCACCTCACTCTCTTTGAATCTTCTTTATCATGCTAAGAGGAGCGGGAAAAAGCAAAAAAATTCAGAATTGCACCTTGCAATGCGGAGAAATTACTGTTTGTGCATTTACAATATTCATTGATTTTTGCCATTGAAAAACGTCCAGAAATGATTGAAAGTACTGACTGAATGAAAGGAGCTGGCATCTCACTCTCTTTGAATCTTCTTTATCATGCTAAGAGGAGCAGGAAAAAGCAAAAAATTTCAGAATTGCACCTTGCAATGCGGAGAAATTACTGTTTGTGCATTTACAATATTCATTGATTTTTGCCATTGAAAAACGTCCAGAAATGATTGAAGCTACTGACTGAATGAAAGGAGCTGGCATCTCACTCTCTTTGAATCTTCTTTATCATGCTAAGAGGAGCAGGAAAAAGTAAAAAATTTCAGAATTGCACCTTGCAATGCGGAGAAATTACAGTTTGTGCATTTACAATATTCATTGATTTTTGCCATTGAAAAACATCCAGAAATGATTGAAGCTACTGACTGAATGAAAGGAGCTGGCATCTCACTCTCTTTGAATCTTCTTTATCATGCTAAGAGGAGCAGGAAAAAGCAAAAAATTTCAGAATTGCACCTTGCAATGCGGAGAAATTACTGTTTGTGCATTTACAATATTCATTGATTTTTGCCATTGAAAAACATCATGTTATTCATATACCAGAAATGTTTGAAGCTACTGACTGAATGAAAGGAGCTGGCATCTCACTCTCTTTGAATCTTCATTATCATGCTAAGAGGAGCAGGAAAAAGCAAAAAATTTCAGAATTGCACCTTGCAATGTGGAGAAATTACTGTTTG
Organism: Phyllobates terribilis; assembly: GCF_046119375.1. Lineage (NCBI taxonomy): Eukaryota > Metazoa > Chordata > Amphibia > Anura > Dendrobatidae > Phyllobates > Phyllobates terribilis. The sequence continues at coordinate 195,226 of NW_027364180.1, forward strand.
TGCATTTACAATATTCATTGATTTTTAACAATGAAAAACGTCCAGAAATGATTGAATCTACTGACTGAATGAAAGTAGCTGGCATCTCACTCTCTTTGAATCTTCTTTATCATGCTAAGAGGAGCAGGAAAAAGCAAAAAATTTCAGAATTGCACCTTGCAATGCGGAGAAATTACTGTTTGTGCATTTACAATATTCATTGATTTTTGCCATTGAAAAACATCATGTTATTCATATACCAGAAATGTTTGAAGCTACTGACTGAATGAAAGGAGCTGGCATCTCACTCTCTTTGAATCTTCTTTATCATGCTAAGAGGAGCAGGAAAAAGCAAAAAATTTCAGAATTGCACCTTGCAATGCGGAGAAATTACTGTTTGTGCATTTACAATATTCATTGATTTTTGCCATTGAAAAACATCATGTTATTCATATACCAGAAATGTTTGAAGCTACTGACTGAATGAAAGGAGCTGGCATCTCACTCTCTTTGAATCTTCTTTATCATGCTAAGAGGAGCAGGAAAAAGCAAAAAATTTCAGAATTGCACCTTGCAATGTGGAGAAATTACTGTTTGTGCATTTACAATATTCATTGATTTTTACCATTGAAAAACGTCCAGAAATTATTGAAGCTACTGACTGAATGAAAGTAGCTGGCATCTCACTCTCTTTGAATCTTCTTTATCATACTAAGAGGAGCAGTAAAAAGCAAAAAATTTCAGACTTGCACCTTGCAATGCGGAGAAATTACTGTTTGTGCATTTACAATATTCATTGATTTTTGCCATTGAAAAACATCATGTTATTCATATACCAGAAATGTTTGAAGCTACTGACTGAATGAAAGGAGCTGGCATCTCACTCTCTTTGAATCTTCTTTATCATGCTAAGAGGAGCAGGAAAAAGCAAAAAATTTCAGAATTGCACCTTGCAATGCGGAGAAATTACTGTTTGTGCATTTACAATATTCATTGATTTTTGCCATTGAAAAACGTCCAGAAATGATTGAAGCTACTGACTGAATGAAAGGAGCTGGCATCTCACTCTCTTTGAATCTTCTTTATCATGCTAAGAGGAGCAGGAAAAAGCAAAAAATTTCAGAATTGCACCTTGCAATGCGGAGAAATTACTGTTTGTGCATTTACAATATTCATTGATTTTTGCCATTGAAAAACGTCCAGAAATGATTGAAGCTACTGACTGAATGAAAGGAGCTGGCATCTCACTCTCTTTGAATCTTCTTTATCATGCTAAGAGGAGCAGGAAAAAGCAAAAAATTTCAGAATTGCACCTTGCAATGCGGAGAAATTACTGTTTGTGCATTTACAATATTCATTGATTTTTGCCATTGAAAAACATCATGTTATTCATATACCAGAAATGTTTGAAGCTACTGACTGAATGAAAAGAGCTGGCATCTCACTCTCTTTGAATCTTCTTTATCATGCTAAGAGGAGCAGGAAAAAGCAAAAAATTTCAGAATTGCACCTTGCAATGCGGAGAAATTACTGTTTGTGCATTTACAATATTCATTGATTTTTGCCATTGAAAAACGTCCAGAAATGATTGAAGCTACTGACTGAATGAAAGGAGCTGGCATCTCACTCTCTTTGAATCTTGTTTATCATGCTAAGAGGAGCAGGAAAAAGCAAAAAATTTCAGAATTGCACCTTGGAATGCGGAGAAATTACTGTTTGTGCATTTACAATATTCATTGATTTTTGCCATTGAAAAACGTCCAGAAATGATTGAAGCTACTGACTGAATGAAAGGAGCTGGCATCTCACTCTCTTTGAATCTTCTTTATCATGCTAAGAGGAGCAGGAAAAAGCAAAAAATTTCAGAATTGCACCTTGCAATGCGGAGAAATTACTGTTTGTGCATTTACAATATTCATTGATTTTTGCCATTGAAAAACATCATGTTATTCATATACCAGAAATGTTTGAAGCTACTGACTGAATGAAAGGAGCTGGCATCTCACTCTCTTTGAATCTTCTTTATCATGCTAAGAGGAGCAGGAAAAAGCAAAAAATTTCAGAATTGCACCTTGCAATGCGGAGAAATTACTGTTTGTGCATTTACAATATTCATTGATTTTTGCCATTGAAAAACGTCCAGAAATGATTGAAGCTACTGACTGAATGAAAGGAGCTGGCATCTCACTCTCTTTGAATCTTGTTTATCATGCTAAGAGGAGCAGGAAAAAGCAAAAAATTTCAGAATTGCACCTTGCAATGCGGAGAAATTACTGTTTGTGCATTTACAATATTCATTGATTTTTGCCATTGAAAAACATCATGTTATTCATATACCAGAAATGATTGAAGCTACTGACTGAATGAAAGGAGCTGGCATCTCACTCTCTTTGAATCTTCTTTATCATGCTAAGAGGAGCAGGAAAAAGTAAAAAATTTCAGAATTGCACCTTGCAATGCGGAGAAATTACTGTTTGTGCATTTTAATATCCAATGATTTTTGCCATTGAAAAACGTCCAGAAATGATTGAAGCTACTGACTGAACGAAAGGAGCTGGCATCTCACTCTCTTTGAATCTTCTTTATCATGCTAAGAGGAGCAGGAAAAAGCAAAAAATTTCAGAATTGCACCTTGCAATGCGGAGAAATTACTGTTTGTGCATTTACAATATTCATTGATTTTTGCCATTGAAAAACGTCCAGAAATGATTGAAGCTACTGACTGAATGAAAGGAGCTGGCATCTCACTCTCTTTGAATCTTCTTTATCATGCTAAGAGGAGCAGGAAAAAGCAAATAATTTCAGAATTGCACCTTGCAATGCGGAGAAATTACTGTTTGTGCATTTACAATATTCATTGATTTTTGCCTTTGAAAAACATCATGTTATTCATATACCAGAAATGTTTGAAGCTACTGACTGAATGAAAGGAGCTGACATCTCACGCTCTTTGAATCTTCTTTATCATGCTAAGAGGAGCAGGAAAAAGCAAAACATTTCAGAATTGCACCTTGCAATGCGGAGAAATTACTGTTTGTGCATTTACAATATTCATTGATTTTTGCCATTGAAAAACGTCCAGAAATGATTGAAGCTACTGACTGAATGAAAGGAGCTGGCATCTCACTCTCTTTGAATCTTCTTTATCATGCTAAGAGGAGCAGGAAAAAGCAAAAAATTTCAGAATTGCACCTTGCAATGCGGAGAAATTACTGTTTGTGCATTTACAATATTCATTGATTTTTGCCATTGAAAAACATCATGTTATTCATATACCAGAAATGTTTGAAGCTACTGACTGAATGAAAGGAGCTGGCATCTCACTCTCTTTGAATCTTCTTTATCATGCTAAGAGGAGCAGGAAAAAGCAAAAAATTTCAGAATTGCACCTTGCAATGCGAAGAAATTACTGTTTGTGCATTTACAATATTCATTGATTTTTGCCATTGAAAAACGTCCAGAAATGATTGAAGCTACTGACTGAATGAAAGGAGCTGGCATCTCACTCTCTTTGAATCTTCTTTATCATGCTAAGAGGAGCAGGAAAAAGCAAAAAATTTCAGAATTGCACCTTGCAATGCGGAGAAATTACTGTTTGTGCATTTACAATATTCATTGATTTTTGCCATTGAAAAACATCATGTTATTCATATACCAGAAATGTTTGAAGCTACTGACTGAATGAAAGGAGCTGACATCTCACACTCTTTGAATCTTCTTTATCATGCTAAGAGGAGCAGGAAAAAGCAAAAAATTTCAGAATTGCACCTTGCAATGCGGAGAAATTACTGTTTGTGCATTTACAATATTCATTGATTTTTGCCATTGAAAAACGTCCAGAAATGATTGAAGCTACTGACTGAATGAAAGGAGCTGGCATCTCACTCTCTTTGAATCTTCTTTATCATGCTAAGAGGAGCAGGAAAAAGCAAAAAATTTCAGAATTGCACCTTGCAATGCGGAGAAATTACTGTTTGTGCATTTACAATATTCATTGATTTTTGCCATTGAAAAACATCATGTTATTCATATACCAGAAATGTTTGAAGCTACTGACTGAATGAAAGGAGCTGGCATCTCACTCTCTTTGAATCTTCTTTATCATGCTAAGAGGAGCAGGAAAAAGCAAAAAATTTCAGAATTGCGCCTTGCAATGCGGAGAAATTACTGTTTGTGCATTTACAATATTCATTGATTTTTGCCATTGAAAAACATCATGTTATTCATATACCAGAAATGTTTGAAGCTACTGACTGAATGAAAGGAGCTGGCATCTCACTCTCTTTGAATCTTCTTTATCATGCTAAGAGGAGCAGGAAAAAGCAAAAAATTTCAGAATTGCACCTTGCAATGCGGAGAAATTACTGTTTGTGCATTTACAATATTCATTGATTTTTGCCATTGAAAAACGTCCAGAAATGATTGAAGCTACTGACTGAATGAAAGGAGCTGGCATCTCACTCTCTTTGAATCTTCTTTATCATGCTAAGAGGAGCAGGAAAAAGCAAAACATTTCAGAATTGCACCTTGCAATGCGGAGAAATTACTGTTTGTGCATTTACAATATTCATTGATTTTTGCCATTGAAAAACGTCCAGAAATGATTGAAGCTACTGACTGAATGAAAGGAGCTGGCATCTCACTCTCTTTGAATCTTCTTTATCATGCTAAGAGGAGCAGGAAAAAGCAAAAAATTTCAGAATTGCACCTTGCAATGCAGAGAAATTACTGTTTGTGCATTTACAATATTCATTGATTTTTGCCATTGAAAAACGTCCAGAAATGATTGAAGCTACTGACTGAATGAAAGGAGCTGGCATCTCACTCTCTTTGAATCTTCTTTATCATGCTAAGAGGAGCAGGAAAAAGCAAAAAATTTCAGAATTGCACCTTGCAATGCGGAGAAATTACTGTTTGTGCATTTACAATATTCATTGATTTTTGCCATTGAAAAACATCATGTTATTCATATACCAGAAATGTTTGAAGCTACTGACTGAATGAAAGGAGCTGGCATCTCACTCTCTTTGAATCTTCTTTATCATGCTAAGAGGAGCAGGAAAAAGCAAAAAATTTCAGAATTGCACCTTGCAATGCGGAGAAATTACTGTTTGTGCATTTACAATATTCATTGATTTTTGCCATTGAAAAACGTCCAGAAATGATTGAAGCTACTGACTGAATGAAAGGAGCTGGCATCTCACTCTCTTTGAATCTTCTTTATCATGCTAAGAGGAGCAGGAAAAAGCAAAAAATTTCAGAATTGCACCTTGCAATGCGGAGAAATTACTGTTTGTGCATTTACAATATTCATTGATTTTTGCCATTGAAAAACATCATGTTATTCATATACCAGAAATGATTGAAGCTACTGACTGAATGAAAGGAGCTGGCATCTCACTCTCTTTGAATCTTCTTTATCATGCTAAGAGGAGCAGGAAAAAGTAAAAAATTTCAGAATTGCACCTTGCAATGCGGAGAAATTACTGTTTGTGCATTTATAATATTCAATGATTTTTGCCATTGAAAAACGTCCAGAAATGATTGAAGCTACTGACTGAACGAAAGGAGCTGGCATCTCACTCTCTTTGAATCTTCTTTATCATGCTAAGAGGAGCAGGAAAAAGCAAAAAATTTCAGAATTGCACCTTGCAATGCGGAGAAATTACTGTTTGTGCATTTACAATATTCATTGATTTTTGCCATTGAAAAACATCATGTTATTCATATACCAGAAATGTTTGAAGCTACTGACTGAATGAAAGGAGCTGGCATCTCACTCTCTTTGAATCTTCTTTATAATGCTAAGAGGAGCAGGAAAAAGCAAAAAATTTCAGAATTGCACCTTGCAATGCGGAGAAATTACTGTTTGTGCATTTACAATATTCATTGATTTTTGCCATTGAAAAACGTCCAGAAATGATTGAAGCTACTGACTGAATGAAAGGAGCTGGCATCTCACTCTCTTTGAATCTTGTTTATCATGCTAAGAGGAGCAGGAAAAAGCAAAAAATTTCAGAATTGCACCTTGCAATGCGGAGAAATTACTGTTTGTGCATTTACAATATTCATTGATTTTTGCCATTGAAAAACATCATGTTATTCATATACCAGAAATGATTGAAGCTACTGACTGAATGAAAGGAGCTGGCATCTCACTCTCTTTGAATCTTCTTTATCATGCTAAGAGGAGCAGGAAAAAGTAAAAAATTTCAGAATTGCACCTTGGAATGCGGAGAAATTACTGTTTGTGCATTTTAATATTCAATGATTTTTGCCATTGAAAAACGTCCAGAAATGATTGAAGCTACTGACTGAACGAAAGGAGCTGGCATCTCACTCTCTTTGAATCTTCTTTATCATGCTAAGAGGAGCAGGAAAAAGCAAAAAATTTCAGAATTGCACCTTGCAATGCGGAGAAATTACTGTTTGTGCATTTACAATATTCATTGATTTTTGCCATTGAAAAACGTCCAGAAATGATTGAAGCTACTGACTGAATGAAAGGAGCTGGCATCTCACTCTCTTTGAATCTTCTTTATCATGCTAAGAGGAGCAGGAAAAAGCAAATAATTTCAGAATTGCACCTTGCAATGCGGAGAAATTACTGTTTCTGCATTTACAATATTCATTGATTTTTGCCTTTGAAAAACATCATGTTATTCATATACCAGAAATGTTTGAAGCTACTGACTGAATGAAAGGAGCTGACATCTCACGCTCTTTGAATCTTCTTTATCATGCTAAGAGGAGCAGGAAAAAGCAAAACATTTCAGAATTGCACCTTGCAATGCGGAGAAATTACTGTTTGTGCATTTACAATATTCATTGATTTTTGCCATTGAAAAACGTCCAGAAATGATTGAAGCTACTGACTGAATGAAAGGAGCTGGCATCTCACTCTCTTTGAATCTTCTTTATCATGCTAAGAGGAGCAGGAAAAAGCAAAAAATTTCAGAATTGCACCTTGCAATGCGGAGAAATTACTGTTTGTGCATTTACAATATTCATTGATTTTTGCCATTGAAAAACATCATGTTATTCATATACCAGAAATGTTTGAAGCTACTGACTGAATGAAAGGAGCTGGCATCTCACTCTCTTTGAATCTTCTTTATCATGCTAAGAGGAGCAGGAAAAAGCAAAAAATTTCAGAATTGCACCTTGCAATGCGGAGAAATTACTGTTTGTGCATTTACAATATTCATTGATTTTTGCCATTGAAAAACGTCCAGAAATGATTGAAGCTACTGACTGAATGAAAGGAGCTGGCATCTCACTCTCTTTGAATCTTCTTTATCATGCTAAGAGGAGCAGGAAAAAGCAAAAAATTTCAGAATTGCACCTTGCAATGCGGAGAAATTACTGTTTGTGCATTTACAATATTCATTGATTTTTGCCATTGAAAAACATCATGTTATTCATATACCAGAAATGTTTGAAGCTACTGACTGAATGAAAGGAGCTGACATCTCACACTCTTTGAATCTTCTTTATCATGCTAAGAGGAGCAGGAAAAAGCAAAAAATTTCAGAATTGCACCTTGCAATGCGGAGAAATTACTGTTTGTGCATTTACAATATTCATTGATTTTTGCCATTGAAAAACGTCCAGAAATGATTGAAGCTACTGACTGAATGAAAGGAGCTGGCATCTCACTCTCTTTGAATCTTCTTTATCATGCTAAGAGGAGCAGGAAAAAGCAAAAAATTTCAGAATTGCACCTTGCAATGCGGAGAAATTACTGTTTGTGCATTTACAATATTCATTGATTTTTGCCATTGAAAAACATCATGTTATTCATATACCAGAAATGTTTGAAGCTACTGACTGAATGAAAGGAGCTGGCATCTCACTCTCTTTGAATCTTCTTTATCATGCTAAGAGGAGCAGGAAAAAGCAAAAAATTTCAGAATTGCGCCTTGCAATGCGGAGAAATTACTGTTTGTGCATTTACAATATTCATTGATTTTTGCCATTGAAAAACATCATGTTATTCATATACCAGAAATGTTTGAAGCTACTGACTGAATGAAAGGAGCTGGCATCTCACTCTCTTTGAATCTTCTTTATCATGCTAAGAGGAGCAGGAAAAAGCAAAAAATTTCAGAATTGCACCTTGCAATGCGGAGAAATTACTGTTTGTGCATTTACAATATTCATTGATTTTTGCCATTGAAAAACGTCCAGAAATGATTGAAGCTACTGACTGAATGAAAGGAGCTGGCATCTCACTCTCTTTGAATCTTCTTTATCATGCTAAGAGGAGCAGGAAAAAGCAAAACATTTCAGAATTGCACCTTGCAATGCGGAGAAATTACTGTTTGTGCATTTACAATATTCATTGATTTTTGCCATTGAAAAACGTCCAGAAATGATTGAAGCTACTGACTGAATGAAAGGAGCTGGCATCTCACTCTCTTTGAATCTTCTTTATCATGCTAAGAGGAGCAGGAAAAAGCAAAAAATTTCAGAATTGCACCTTGCAATGCAGAGAAATTACTGTTTGTGCATTTACAATATTCATTGATTTTTGCCATTGAAAAATGTCCAGAAATGATTGAAGCTACTGACTGAATGAAAGGAGCTGGCATCTCAGTCTCTTTGAATCTTCTTTATCATGCTAAGAGGAGCAGGAAAAAGCAAAAAATTTCAGAATTGCACCTTGCAATGCGGAGAAATTACTGTTTGTGCATTTACAATATTCATTGATTTTTGCCATTGAAAAACATCATGTTATTCATATACCAGAAATGTTTGAAGCTACTGACTGAATGAAAGGAGCTGGCATCTCACTCTCTTTGAATCTTCTTTATCATGCTAAGAGGAGCAGGAAAAAGCAAAAAATTTCAGAATTGCACCTTGCAATGCGGAGAAATTACTGTTTGTGCATTTACAATATTCATTGATTTTTGCCATTGAAAAACGTCCAGAAATGATTGAAGCTACTGACTGAATGAAAGGAGCTGGCATCTCACTCTCTTTGAATCTTCTTTATCATGCTAAGAGGAGCAGGAAAAAGCAAAAAATTTCAGAATTGCACCTTGCAATGCGGAGAAATTACTGTTTGTGCATTTACAATATTCATTGATTTTTGCCATTGAAAAACATCATGTTATTCATATACCAGAAATGATTGAAGCTACTGACTGAATGAAAGGAGCTGGCATCTCACTCTCTTTGAATCTTCTTTATCATGCTAAGAGGAGCAGGAAAAAGTAAAAAATTTCAGAATTGCACCTTGCAATGCGGAGAAATTACTGTTTGTGCATTTATAATATTCAATGATTTTTGCCATTGAAAAACGTCCAGAAATGATTGAAGCTACTGACTGAACGAAAGGAGCTGGCATCTCACTCTCTTTGAATCTTCTTTATCATGCTAAGAGGAGCAGGAAAAAGCAAAAAATTTCAGAATTGCACCTTGCAATGCGGAGAAATTACTGTTTGTGCATTTACAATATTCATTGATTTTTGCCATTGAAAAACGTCCAGAAATGATTGAAGCTACTGACTGAATGAAAGGAGCTGGCATCTCACTCTCTTTGAATCTTCTTTATCATGCTAAGAGGAGCAGGAAAAAGCAAAAAATTTCAGAATTGCACCTTGCAATGCGGAGAAATTACTGTTTGTGCATTTACAATATTCATTGATTTTTGCCATTGAAAAACATCATGTTATTCATATACCAGAAATGTTTGAAGCTACTGACTGAATGAAAGGAGCTGACATCTCACGCTCTTTGAATCTTCTTTATCATGCTAAGAGGAGCAGGAAAAAGCAAAAAATTTCAGAATTGCACCTTGCAATGCGGAGAAATTACTGTTTGTGCATTTACAATATTCATTGATTTTTGCCATTGAAAAACGTCCAGAATTGATTGAAGCTACTGACTGAATGAAAGGAGCTGGCATCTCACTCTCTTTGAATCTTCTTTATCATGCTAAGAGGAGCAGGAAAAAGCAAAAAATTTCAGAATTGCACCTTGCAATGCGGAGAAATTACTGTTTGTGCATTTACAATATTCATTGATTTTTGCCATTGAAAAACATCATGTTATTCATATACCAGAAATGTTTGAAGCTACTGACTGAATGAAAGGAGCTGGCATCTCACTCTCTTTGAATCTTCTTTATCATGCTAAGAGGAGCAGGAAAAAGCAAAAAATTTCAGAATTGCACCTTGCAATGCGGAGAAATTACTGTTTGTGCATTTACAATATTCATTGATTTTTGCCATTGAAAAACATCATGTTATTCATATACCAGAAATGTTTGAAGCTACTGACTGAATGAAAGGAGCTGGCATCTCACTCTCTTTGAATCTTCTTTATCATGCTAAGAGGAGCAGGGAAAAGCAAAAAATTTCAGAATTGCACCTTGCAATGTGGAGAAATTACTGTTTGTGCATTTACAATATTCATTGATTTTTACCATTGAAAAACGTCCAGAAATGATTGAAGCTACTGACTGAATGAAAGTAGCTGGCATCTCACTCTCTTTGAATCTTCTTTATCATGCTAAGACGAGCAGGAAAAAGCAAAAAATTTCAGACTTGCACCTTGCAATGCGGAGAAATTACTGTTTGTGCATTTACAATATTCATTGATTTTTGCCATTGAAAAACATCATGTTATTCATATACCAGAAATGTTTGAAGCTACTGACTGAATGAAAGGAGCTGGCATCTCACTCTCTTTGAATCTTCTTTATCATGCTAAGAGGAGCAGGAAAAAGCAAAAAATTTCAGAATTGCACCTTGCAATGCGGAGAAATTACTGTTTGTGCATTTACAATATTCATTGATTTTTGCCATTGAAAAACGTCCAGAAATGATTGAAGCTACTGACTGAATGAAAGGAGCTGGCATCTCACTCTCTTTGAATCTTCTTTATCATGCTAAGAGGAGCAGGAAAAAGCAAAAAATTTCAGAATTGCACCTTGCAATGCGGAGAAATTACTGTTTGTGCATTTACAATATTCATTGATTTTTGCCATTGAAAAACGTCCAGAAATGATTGAAGCTACTGACTGAATGAAAGGAGCTGGCATCTCACTCTCTTTGAATCTTCTTTATCATGCTAAGAGGAGCAGGAAAAAGCAAAAAATTTCAGAATTGCACCTTGCAATGCGGAGAAATTACTGTTTGTGCATTTACAATATTCATTGATTTTTGCCATTGAAAAACATGTTATTCATATACCAGAAATGTTTGAAGCTACTGACTGAATGAAAGGAGCTGGCACCTCACTCTCTTTGAATCTTCTTTATCATGCTAAGAGGAGCGGGAAAAAGCAAAAAATTTCAGAATTGCACCTTGCAATGCGGAGAAATTACTGTTTGTGCATTTACAATATTCATTGATTTTTGCCATTGAAAAACGTCCAGAAATGATTGAAGCTACTGACTGAATGAAAGGAGCTGGCATCTCACTCTCTTTGAATCTTCTTTATCATGCTAAGAGGAGCAGGAAAAAGCAAAACATTTCAGAATTGCACCTTGCAATGCGGAGAAATTACTGTTTGTGCATTTACAATATTCATTGATTTTTGCCATTGAAAAACGTCCAGAAATGATTGAAGCTACTGACTGAATGAAAGGAGCTGGCATCTCACTCTCTTTGAATCTTCTTTATCATGCTAAGAGGAGCAGGAAAAAGCAAAAAATTTCAGAATTGCACCTTGCAATGCAGAGAAATTACTGTTTGTGCATTTACAATATTCATTGATTTTTGCCATTGAAAAATGTCCAGAAATGATTGAAGCTACTGACTGAATGAAAGGAGCTGGCATCTCAGTCTCTTTGAATCTTCTTTATCATGCTAAGAGGAGCAGGAAAAAGCAAAAAATTTCAGAATTGCACCTTGCAATGCGGAGAAATTACTGTTTGTGCATTTACAATATTCATTGATTTTTGCCATTGAAAAACATCATGTTATTCATATACCAGAAATGTTTGAAGCTACTGACTGAATGAAAGGAGCTGGCATCTCACTCTCTTTGAATCTTCTTTATCATGCTAAGAGGAGCAGGAAAAAGCAAAAAATTTCAGAATTGCACCTTGCAATGCGGAGAAATTACTGTTTGTGCATTTACAATATTCATTGATTTTTGCCATTGAAAAACGTCCAGAAATGATTGAAGCTACTGACTGAATGAAAGGAGCTGGCATCTCACTCTCTTTGAATCTTCTTTATCATGCTAAGAGGAGCAGGAAAAAGCAAAAAATTTCAGAATTGCACCTTGCAATGCGGAGAAATTACTGTTTGTGCATTTACAATATTCATTGATTTTTGCCATTGAAAAACATCATGTTATTCATATACCAGAAATGATTGAAGCTACTGACTGAATGAAAGGAGCTGGCATCTCACTCTCTTTGAATCTTCTTTATCATGCTAAGAGGAGCAGGAAAAAGTAAAAAATTTCAGAATTGCACCTTGCAATGCGGAGAAATTACTGTTTGTGCATTTATAATATTCAATGATTTTTGCCATTGAAAAACGTCCAGAAATGATTGAAGCTACTGACTGAACGAAAGGAGCTGGCATCTCACTCTCTTTGAATCTTCTTTATCATGCTAAGAGGAGCAGGAAAAAGCAAAAAATTTCAGAATTGCACCTTGCAATGCGGAGAAATTACTGTTTGTGCATTTACAATATTCATTGATTTTTGCCATTGAAAAACGTCCAGAAATGATTGAAGCTACTGACTGAATGAAAGGAGCTGGCATCTCACTCTCTTTGAATCTTCTTTATCATGCTAAGAGGAGCAGGAAAAAGCAAAAAATTTCAGAATTGCACCTTGCAATGCGGAGAAATTACTGTTTGTGCATTTACAATATTCATTGATTTTTGCCATTGAAAAACATCATGTTATTCATATACCAGAAATGTTTGAAGCTACTGACTGAATGAAAGGAGCTGACATCTCACGCTCTTTGAATCTTCTTTATCATGCTAAGAGGAGCAGGAAAAAGCAAAAAATTTCAGAATTGCACCTTGCAATGCGGAGAAATTACTGTTTGTGCATTTACAATATTCATTGATTTTTGCCATTGAAAAACGTCCAGAATTGATTGAAGCTACTGACTGAATGAAAGGAGCTGGCATCTCACTCTCTTTGAATCTTCTTTATCATGCTAAGAGGAGCAGGAAAAAGCAAAAAATTTCAGAATTGCACCTTGCAATGCGGAGAAATTACTGTTTGTGCATTTACAATATTCATTGATTTTTGCCATTGAAAAACATCATGTTATTCATATACCAGAAATGTTTGAAGCTACTGACTGAATGAAAGGAGCTGGCATCTCACTCTCTTTGAATCTTCTTTATCATGCTAAGAGGAGCAGGAAAAAGCAAAAAATTTCAGAATTGCACCTTGCAATGCGGAGAAATTACTGTTTGTGCATTTACAATATTCATTGATTTTTGCCATTGAAAAACATCATGTTATTCATATACCAGAAATGTTTGAAGCTACTGACTGAATGAAAGGAGCTGGCATCTCACTCTCTTTGAATCTTCTTTATCATGCTAAGAGGAGCAGGGAAAAGCAAAAAATTTCAGAATTGCACCTTGCAATGTGGAGAAATTACTGTTTGTGCATTTACAATATTCATTGATTTTTACCATTGAAAAACGTCCAGAAATGATTGAAGCTACTGACTGAATGAAAGTAGCTGGCATCTCACTCTCTTTGAATCTTCTTTATCATGCTAAGACGAGCAGGAAAAAGCAAAAAATTTCAGACTTGCACCTTGCAATGCGGAGAAATTACTGTTTGTGCATTTACAATATTCATTGATTTTTGCCATTGAAAAACATCATGTTATTCATATACCAGAAATGTTTGAAGCTACTGACTGAATGAAAGGAGCTGGCATCTCACTCTCTTTGAATCTTCTTTATCATGCTAAGAGGAGCAGGAAAAAGCAAAAAATTTCAGAATTGCACCTTGCAATGCGGAGAAATTACTGTTTGTGCATTTACAATATTCATTGATTTTTGCCATTGAAAAACGTCCAGAAATGATTGAAGCTACTGACTGAATGAAAGGAGCTGGCATCTCACTCTCTTTGAATCTTCTTTATCATGCTAAGAGGAGCAGGAAAAAGCAAAAAATTTCAGAATTGCACCTTGCAATGCGGAGAAATTACTGTTTGTGCATTTACAATATTCATTGATTTTTGCCATTGAAAAACGTCCAGAAATGATTGAAGCTACTGACTGAATGAAAGGAGCTGGCATCTCACTCTCTTTGAATCTTCTTTATCATGCTAAGAGGAGCAGGAAAAAGCAAAAAATTTCAGAATTGCACCTTGCAATGCGGAGAAATTACTGTTTGTGCATTTACAATATTCATTGATTTTTGCCATTGAAAAACATGTTATTCATATACCAGAAATGTTTGAAGCTACTGACTGAATGAAAGGAGCTGGCACCTCACTCTCTTTGAATCTTCTTTATCATGCTAAGAGGAGCGGGAAAAAGCAAAAAATTTCAGAATTGCACCTTGCAATGCGGAGAAATTACTGTTTGTGCATTTACAATATTCATTGATTTTTGCCATTGAAAAACGTCCAGAAATGATTGAAGGTACTGACTGAATGAAAGGAGCTGGCATCTCACTCTCTTTGAATCTTCTTTATCATGCTAAGAGGAGCAGGAAAAAGCAAAAAATTTCAGAATTGCACCTTGCAATGCGGAGAAATTACTGTTTGTGCATTTACAAAATTCATTGATTTTTGCCATTGAAAAACGTCCAGAAATGATTGAAGCTACTGACTGAATGAAAGGAGCTGGCATCTCACTCTCTTTGAATCTTCTTTATCATGCTAAGAGGAGCAGGAAAAAGCAAAAAATTTCAGAATTGCACCTTGCAATGCGGAGAAATTACAGTTTGTGCATTTACAATATTCATTGATTTTTGCCATTGAGAAACGTCCAGAAATGATTGAAGCTACTGACTGAATGAAAGGAGCTGGCATCTCACTCTCTTTGAATCTTTATCATGCTAAGAGGAGCAGGAAAAAGCAAAAAATTTCAGAATTGCACCTTGCAATGCGGAGAAATTACTGTTTGTGCATTTACAATATTCATTGATTTTTGCCATTGAAAAACATCATGTTATTCATATACCAGAAATGTTTGAAGCTACTGACTGAATGAAAGGAGCTGGCATCTCACTCTCTTTGAATCTTCTTTATCATGCTAAGAGGAGCAGGAAAAAGCAAAAAATTTCAGAATTGCACCTTGCAATGTGGAGAAATTACTGTTTGTGCATTTACAATATTCATTGATTTTTACCATTGAAAAACGTCCAGAAATGATTGAAGCTACTGACTGAATGAAAGTAGCTGGCATCTCACTCTCTTTCAATCTTCTTTATCATGCTAAGAGGAGCAGGAAAAAGCAAAAATTTCAGACTTGCACCTTGCAATGCGGAGAAATTACTGTTTGTGCATTTACAATATTCATTGATTTTTGCCATTGAAAAACATCATGTTATTGATATACCAGAAATGTTTGAAGCTACTGACTGAATGAAAGGAGCTGGCATCTCACTCTCTTTGAATCTTCTTTATCATGCTAAGAGGAGCAGGAAAAAGCAAAAAATTTCAGAATTGCACCTTGCAATGCGGAGAAATTACTGTTTGTGCATTTACAATATTCATTGATTTTTTCCATTGAAAAACATCATGTTATTCATATACCAGAAATGTTTGAAGCTACTGACTGAATGAAAGGAGCTGGCATCTCAATCTCTTTGAATCTTCTTTATCATGCTAAGAGGAGCAGGAAAAAGCAAAAAACTTCAGAATTGCACCTTGCAATGTGGAGAAATTACTGTTTGTGCATTTACAATATTCATTGATTTTTACCATTGAAAAACGTCCAGAAATGATTGAAGCTACTGACTGAATGAAAGTAGCTGGCATCTCACTCTCTTTGAATCTTCTTTATCATGCTAAGAGGAGCAGGAAAAAGCAAAAAATTTCAGACTTGCACCTTGCAATGCGGAGAAATTACTGTTTGTGCATTTACAATATTCATTGATTTTTGCCATTGAAAAACATCATGTTATTCATATACCAGAAATGTTTGAAGCTACTGACTGAATGAAAGGAGCTGGCATCTCACTCTCTTTGAATCTTCTTTATCATGCTAAGAGGAGCAGGAAAAAGCAAAAAATTTCAGAATTGCACCTTGCAATGCGGAGAAATTACTGTTTGTGCATTTACAATATTCATTGATTTTTGCCATTGAAAAACATCATGTTATTCATATACCAGAAATGTTTGAAGCTACTGACTGAATGAAAGGAGCTGACATCTCACTCTCTTTGAATCTTCTTTATCATGCTAAGAGGAGCAGGAAAAAGCAAAAAATTTCAGAATTGCACCTTGCAATGCGGAGAAATTACTGTTTGTGCATTTACAATATTCATTGATTTTTGCCATTGAAAAACGTCCAGAAATGATTGAAGCTACTGACTGAATGAAAGGAGCTGGCATCTCACTCTCTTTGAATCATGCTAAGAGGAGCAGGAAAAAGCAAAAAATTTCAGAATTGCACCTTGCAATGCGGAGAAATTACTGTTTGTGCATTTACAATATTCATTGATTTTTGCCATTGAAAAACATCATGTTATTCATATACCAGAAATGTTTGAAGCTACTGACTGAATGAAAGGAGCTGGCATCTCACTCTCTTTGAATCTTCTTTATCATGCTAAGAGGAGCAGGAAAAAGCAAAAAATTTAAGAATTGCACCTTGCAATGTGGAGAAATTACTGTTTGTGCATTTACAATATTCATTGATTTTTGCCATTGAAAAACATCCAGAAATGATTGAAGCTACTGACTGAATGAAAGTAGCTGGCATCTCACTCTCTTTGAATCTTCTTTATCATGCTAGGAGGAGCAGGAAAAAGCAAAAAATTTCAGACTTGCACCTTGCAATGCGGAGAAATTACTGTTTGTGCATTTACAATATTCATTGATTTTTGCCATTGAAAAACATCATGTTATTCATATACCAGAAATGTTTGAAGCTACTGACTGAATGAAAGGAGCTGGCATCTCACTCTCTTTGAATCTTCTTTATCATGCTAAGAGGAGCAGGAAAAAGCAAAAAATTTCAGAATTGCACCTTGCAATGCGGAGAAATTACTGTTTGTGCATTTACAATATTCATTGATTTTTGCCATTGAAAAACGTCCAGAAATGATTGAAGCTACTGACTGAATGAAAGGAGCTGGCATCTCACTCTCTTTGAATCTTCTTTATCATGCTAAGAGGAGCAGGAAAAAGCAAAAAATTTCAGAATTGCACCTTGCAATGCGGAGAAATTACTGTTTGTGCATTTACAATATTCATTGATTTTTGCCATTGAAAAACGTCCAGAAATGATTGAAGCTACTGACTGAATGAAAGGAGCTGGCATCTCACTCTCTTTGAATCTTCTTTATCATGCTAAGAGGAGCAGGAAAAAGCAAAAAATTTCAGAATTGCACCTTGCAATGCGGAGAAATTACTGTTTGTGCATTTACAATATTCATTGATTTTTGCCATTGAAAAACATGTTATTCATATACCAGAAATGTTTGAAGCTACTGACTGAATGAAAGGAGCTGGCACCTCAATCTCTTTGAATCTTCTTTATCATGCTAAGAGGAGCGGGAAAAAGCAAAAAATTTCAGAATTGCA
The DNA here is from genome assembly GCF_046119375.1 of Phyllobates terribilis. NCBI lineage: Eukaryota > Metazoa > Chordata > Amphibia > Anura > Dendrobatidae > Phyllobates > Phyllobates terribilis. Next base: position 212,912 of record NW_027364180.1, read on the forward strand.
CCTTGCAATGCGGAGAAATTACTGTTTGTGCATTTACAATATTCATTGATTTTTGCCATTGAAAAACGTCCAGAAATGATTGAAGGTACTGACTGAATGAAAGGAGCTGGCATCTCACTCTCTTTGAATCTTCTTTATCATGCTAAGAGGAGCAGGAAAAAGCAAAAAATTTCAGAATTGCACCTTGCAATGCGGAGAAATTACTGTTTGTGCATTTACAATATTCATTGATTTTTGCCATTGAAAAACGTCCAGAAATGATTGAAGCTACTGACTGAATGAAAGGAGCTGGCATCTCACTCTCTTTGAATCTTCTTTATCATGCTAAGAGGAGCAGGAAAAAGCAAAAAATTTCAGAATTGCACCTTGCAATGCGGAGAAATTACTGTTTGTGCATTTACAATATTCATTGATTTTTGCCATTGAAAAACATCCAGAAATGATTGAAGCTACTGACTGAATGAAAGGAGCTGGCATCTCACTCTCTTTGAATCTTCTTTATCATGCTAAGAGGAGCAGGAAAAAGCAAAAAATTTCAGAATTGCACCTTGCAATGCGGAGAAATTACTGTTTGTGCATTTACAATATTCATTGATTTTTGCCATTGAAAAACATCATGTTATTCATATACCAGAAATGTTTGAAGCTACTGACTGAATGAAAGGAGCTGGCATCTCACTCTCTTTGAATCTTCTTTATCATGCTAAGAGGAGCAGGAAAAAGCAAAAAATTTCAGAATTGCACCTTGCAATGTGGAGAAATTACTGTTTGTGCATTTACAATATTCATTGATTTTTACCATTGAAAAACGTCCAGAAATGATTGAAGCTACTGACTGAATGAAAGTAGCTGGCATCTCACTCTCTTTCAATCTTCTTTATCATGCTAAGAGGAGCAGGAAAAAGCAAAAAATTTCAGACTTGCACCTTGCAATGCGGAGAAATTACTGTTTGTGCATTTACAATATTCATTGATTTTTGCCATTGAAAAACATCATGTTATTCATATACCAGAAATGTTTGAAGCTACTGACTGAATGAAAGGAGCTGGCATCTCACTCTTTGAATCTTCTTTATCATGCTAAGAGGAGCAGGAAAAAGCAAAAAATTTCAGAATTGCACCTTGCAATGCGGAGAAATTACTGTTTGTGCATTTACAATATTCATTGATTTTTGCCATTGAAAAACATAATGTTATTCATATACCAGAAATGTTTGAAGCTACTGACTGAATGAAAGGAGCTGGCATCTCAATCTCTTTGAATCTTCTTTATCATGCTAAGAGGAGCATGAAAAAGCAAAAAATTTCAGAATTGCACCTTGCAATGTGGAGAAATTACTGTTTGTGCATTTACAATATTCATTGATTTTTACCATTGAAAAACGTCCAGAAATGATTGAAGCTACTGACTGAATGAAAGTAGCTGGCATCTCACTCTCTTTGAATCTTCTTTATCATGCTAAGAGGAGCAGGAAAAAGCAAAAAATTTCAGACTTGCACCTTGCAATGCGGAGAAATTACTGTTTGTGCATTTACAATATTCATTGATTTTTGCCATTGAAAAACATCATGTTATTCATATACCAGAAATGTTTGAAGCTACTGACTGAATGAAAGGAGCTGGCATCTCACTCTCTTTGAATCTTCTTTATCATGCTAAGAGGAGCAGAAAAAAGCAAAAAATTTCAGACTTGCACCTTGCAATGCGGAGAAATTACTGTTTGTGCATTTACAATATTCATTGATTTTTGCCATTGAAAAACATCATGTTATTCATATACCAGAAATGTTTGAAGCTACTGACTGAATGAAAGGAGCTGGCATCTCACTCTCTTTGAATCTTCTTTATCATGCTAAGAGGAGCAGGAAAAAGCAAAAAATTTCAGAATTGCACCTTGCAATGCGGAGAAATTACTGTTTGTGCATTTACAATATTCATTGATTTTTGCCATTGAAAAACGTCCAGAAATGATTGAAGCTACTGACTGAATGAAAGGAGCTGGCATCTCACTCTCTTTGAATCTTCTTTATCATGCTAAGTGGAGCAGGAAAAAGCAAAAAATTTCAGAATTGCACCTTGCAATGCGGAGAAATTACAGTTTGTGCATTTACAATATTCTTTGATTTTTGCCATTGAAAAACGTCCAGAAATGATTGAAGCTACTGACTGAATGAAAGGAGCTGGCATCTCACTCTCTTTGAATCTTCTTTATCATGCTAAGAGGAGCAGGAAAAAGCAAAAAATTTCAGAATTGCACCTTGCAATGCGGAGAAATTACTGTTTGTGCATTTACAATATTCGTTGATTTTTGCCATTGAAAAACGTCCAGAAATGATTGAAGCTACTGACTGAATGAAAGGAGCTGGCATCTCACTCTCTTTGAATCTTCTTTATCATGCTAAGAGGAGCAGGAAAAAGCAAAAAATTTCAGAATTGCACCTTGCAATGCGGAGAAATTACAGTTTGTGCATTTACAATATTCATTGATTTTTGCCATTGAAAAACGTCCAGAAATGATTGAAGCTACTGACTGAATGAAAGGAGCTGGCATCTCACTCTCTTTGAATCTTCTTTATCATGCTAAGAGGAGCAGGAAAAAGCAAAAAATTTCAGAATTGCACCTTGCAATGCGGAGAATTTACTGTTTGTGCATTTACAATATTCATTGATTTTTGCCATTGAAAAACATGTTATTCATATACCAGAAATGTTTGAAGCTCCTGACTGAATGAAAGGAGCTGGCACCTCACTCTCTTTGAATCTTCTTTATCATGCTAAGAGGAGCAGGAAAAAGCAAAAAATTTCAGAATTGCACCTTGCAATGCGGAGAAATTACTGTTTGTGCATTTACAATATTCATTGATTTTTGCCATTGAAAAACGTCCAGAAATGATTGAAGCTACTGACTGAATGAAAGGAGCTGGCATCTCACTCTCTTTGAATCTTCTTTATCATGCTAAGAGGAGCAGGAAAAAGCAAAAAATTTCAGAATTGCACCTTGCAATGCGGAGAAATTACTGTTTGTGCATTTACAATATTCATTGATTTTTGCCATTGAAAAATGTCCAGAAATGATTGAAGCTACTGACTGAATGAAAGGAGCTGGCATCTCACTCTCTTTGAATCTTCTTTATCATGCTAAGAGGAGCAGGAAAAAGCAAAAAATTTCAGAATTGCGCCTTGCAATGCGGAGAAATTACTGTTTGTGCATTTACAAAATTCATTGATTTTTGCCATTGAAAAACATTATGTTATTCATATACCAGAAATGATTGAAGCTACTGACTGAAGGAAAGGAGCTGGCATCTCACTCTCTTTGAATCTTCTTTATCATGCTAAGAGGAGCAGGAAAAAGCAAAAAATTTCAGAATTGCACCTTGCAATGCGGAGAATTTACTGTTTGTGCATTTACAATATTCATTGATTTTTGCCATTGAAAAACGTCCAGAAATTATTGAAGCTACTGACTGAATGAAAGGAGCTGGCATCTCACTCTCTTTGAATCTTCTTTATCATGCTAAGAGGAGCAGGAAAAAGCAAAAAATTTCAGAATTGCACCTTGCAATGCGGAGAAATTACAGTTTGTGCATTTACAATATTCATTGATTTTTGCCATTGAAAAACGTCCAGAAATGATTGAAGCTACTGACTGAATGAAAGGAGCTGGCATCTCACTCTCTTTGAATCTTCTTTATCATGCTAAGAGGAGCAGGAAAAAGCAAAAAATTTCAGAATTGCACCTTGCAATGCGGAGAAATTACTGTTTGTGCACTTACAATATTCGTTGATTTTTGCCATTGAAAAACGTCCAGAAATGATTGAAGCTACTGACTGAATGAAAGGAGCTGGCATCTCACTCTCTTTGAATCTTCTTTATCATGCTAAGAGGAGCAGGAAAAAGCAAAAAATTTCAGAATTGCACCTTGCAATGCGGAGAAATTACTGTTTGTGCATTTACAATATTCATTGATTTTTGCCATTGAAAAACATCATGTTATTCATATACCAGAAATGTTTGAAGCTACTGACTGAATGAAAGGAGCTGGCATCTCACTCTCTTTGAATCTTCTTTATCATGCTAAGAGGAGCAGGAAAAAGCAAAAAATTTCAGAATTGCACATTGCAATGCGGAGAAATTACTGTTTGTGCATTTACAATATTCATTGATTTTTGCCATTGAAAAACATAATGTTATTCATATACCAGAAATGTTTGAAGCTACTGACTGAATGAAAGGAGCTGGCATCTCAATCTCTTTGAATCTTCTTTATCATGCTAAGAGGAGCATGAAAAAGCAAAAAATTTCAGAATTGCACCTTGCAATGTGGAGAAATTACTGTTTGTGCATTTACAATATTCATTGATTTTTACCATTGAAAAACGTCCAGAAATGATTGAAGCTACTGACTGAATGAAAGTAGCTGGCATCTCACTCTCTTTGAATCTTCTTTATCATGCTAAGAGGAGCAGGAAAAAGCAAAAAATTTCAGACTTGCACCTTGCAATGCGGAGAAATTATTGTTTGTGCATTTACAATATTCATTGATTTTTGCCATTGAAAAACATCATGTTATTCATATACCAGAAATGTTTGAAGCTACTGACTGAATGAAAGGAGCTGGCATCTCACTCTCTTTGAATCTTCTTTATCATGCTAAGAGGAGCAGAAAAAAGCAAAAAATTTCAGACTTGCACCTTGCAATGCGGAGAAATTACTGTTTGTGCATTTACAATATTCATTGATTTTTGCCATTGAAAAACATCATGTTATTCATATACCAGAAATGTTTGAAGCTACTGACTGAATGAAAGGAGCTGGCATCTCACTCTCTTTGAATCTTCTTTATCATGCTAAGAGGAGCAGGAAAAAGCAAAAAATTTCAGAATTGCACCTTGCAATGCGGAGAAATTACTGTTTGTGCATTTACAATATTCATTGATTTTTGCCATTGAAAAACGTCCAGAAATGATTGAAGGTACTGACTGAATGAAAGGAGCTGGCATCTCACTCTCTTTGAATCTTCTTTATCATGCTAAGAGGAGCAGGAAAAAGCAAAAAATTTCAGAATTGCAACTTGCAACGCGGAGAAATTACTGTTTGTGCATTTACAATATTCATTGATTTTGCCATTGAAAAACGTCCAGAAATGATTGAAGCTACTGACTGAATGAAAGGAGCTGGCATCTCACTCTCTTTGAATCTTCTTTATCATGCTAAGTGGAGCAGGAAAAAGCAAAAAATTTCAGAATTGCACCTTGCAATGCGGAGAAATTACAGTTTGTGCATTTACAATATTCATTGATTTTTGCCATTGAAAAACGTCCAGAAATGATTGAAGCTACTGACTGAATGAAAGGAGCTGGCATCTCACTCTCTTTGAATCTTCTTTATCATGCTAAGAGGAGCAGGAAAAAGCAAAAAATTTCAGAATTGCACCTTGCAATGCGGAGAAATTACTGTTTGTGCATTTACAATATTCGTTGATTTTTGCCATTGAAAAACGTCCAGAAATGATTGAAGCTACTGACTGAATGAAAGGAGCTGGCATCTCACTCTCTTTGAATCTTCTTTATCATGCTAAGAGGAGCAGGAAAAAGCAAAAAATTTCAGAATTGCACCTTGCAATGCGGAGAAATTACAGTTTGTGCATTTACAATATTCATTGATTTTTGCCATTGAAAAACGTCCAGAAATGATTGAAGCTACTGACTGAATGAAAGTAGCTGGCATCTCACTCTCTTTGAATCTTCTTTATCATGCTAAGACTAGCAGGAAAAAGCAAAAAATTTCAGAATTGCACCTTGCAATGCGGAGAATTTACTGTTTGTGCATTTACAATATTCATTGATTTTTGCCATTGAAAAACGTCCAGAAATGATTGAAGCTACTGACTGAATGAAAGGAGCTGGCATCTCACTCTCTTTGAATCTTCTTTATCATGCTAAGAGGAGCAGGAAAAAGCAAAAAATTTCAGAATTGCACCTTGCAATGCGGAGAAATTACTGTTTGTGCATTTACAATATTCATTGATTTTTGCCATTGAAAAATGTCCAGAAATGATTGAAGCTACTGACTGAATGAAAGGAGCTGGCATCTCATTCTCTTTGAATCTTCTTTATCATGCTAAGAGGAGCAGGAAAAAGCAAAAAATTTCAGAATTGCGCCTTGCAATGCGGAGAAATTACTGTTTGTGCATTTACAAAATTCATTGATTTTTGCCATTGAAAAACATCATGTTATTCATATACCAGAAATGATTGAAGCTACTGACTGAAGGAAAGGAGCTGGCATCTCACTCTCTTTGAATCTTCTTTATCATGCTAAGAGGAGCAGGAAAAAGCAAAAAATTTCAGAATTGCAATTTGCAATGCGGAGAATTTACTGTTTGTGCATTTACAATATTCATTGATTTTTGCCATTGAAAAACGTCCAGAAATGATTGAAGCTACTGACTGAATGAAAGGAGCTGGCATCTCACTCTCTTTGAATCTTCTTTACCATGCTAAGAGGAGCAGGAAAAAGCAAAAAATTTCAGAATTGCACCTTGCAATGCGGAGAAATTACAGTTTGTGCATTTACAATATTCATTGATTTATGCCATTGAAAAACGTCCAGAAATGATTGAAGCTACTGACTGAATGAAAGGAGCTGGCATCTCACTCTCTTTGAATCTTCTTTATCATGCTAAGAGGAGCAGGAAAAAGCAAAAAATTTCAGAATTGCACCTTGCAATGCGGAGAAATTACTGTTTGTGCATTTACAATATTCGTTGATTTTTGCCATTGAAAAACGTCCAGAAATGATTGAAGCTACTGACTGAATGAAAGGAGCTGGCATCTCACTCTCTTTGAATCTTCTTTATCATGCTAAGAGGAGCAGGAAAAAGCAAAAAATTTCAGAATTGCACCTTGCAATGCGGAGAAATTACAGTTTGTGCATTTACAATATTCATTGATTTTTGCCATTGAAAAACGTCCAGAAATGATTGAAGCTACTGACTGAATGAAAGGAGCTGGCATCTCACTCTCTTTGAATCTTCTTTATCATGCTAAGAGGAGCAGGAAAAAGCAAAAAATTTCAGAATTGCACCTTGCAATGCGGAGAAATTACTGTTTGTGCATTTACAATATTCATTGATTTTTGCCATTGAAAAACATGTTATTCATATACCAGAAATGTTTGAAGCTCCTGACTGAATGAAAGGAGCTGGCACCTCACTCTCTTTGAATCTTCTTTATCATGCTAAGAGGAGCAGGAAAAAGCAAAAAATTTCAGAATTGCACCTTGCAATGCGGAGAAATTACTGTTTGTGCATTTACAATATTCATTGATTTTTGCCATTGAAAAACGTCCAGAAATGATTGTAGCTACTGACTGAATGAAAGGAGCTGGCATCTCACTCTCTTTGAATCTTCTTTATCATGCTAAGAGGAGCAGGAAAAAGCAAAAAATTTCAGAATTGCACCTTGCAATGCGGAGAAATTACTGTTTGTGCATTTACAATATTCATTGATTTTTGCCATTGAAAAACATCATGTTATTCATATACCAGAAATGTTTGAAGCTACTGACTGAATGAAAGGAGCTGGCATCTCACTCTGTTTGAATCTTCTTTATCATGCTAAGAGGAGCAGGAAAAAGCAAAAAATTTTAGAATTGCACCTTGCAATGTGGAGAAATTACTGTTTGTGCATTTACAATATTCATTGATTTTTACCATTGAAAAACGTCCAGAAATGATTGAAGCTACTGACTGAATGAAAGTAGCTGGCATCTCACTCTCTTTGAATCTTCTTTATCATGCTAAGAGGAGCAGGAAAAAGCAAAAAATTTCAGACTTGCACCTTGCAATGCGGAGAAATTACTGTTTGTGCATTTACAATATTCATTGATTTTTGCCATTGAAAAACATCATGTTATTCATATACCAGAAATGTTTGAAGCTACTGACTGAATGAAAGGAGCTGGCATCTCACTCTCTTTGAATCTTCTTTATCATGCTAAGAGGAGCAGGAAAAAGCAAAAAATTTCAGAATTGCACCTTGAAATGCGGAGAAATTACTGTTTGTGCATTTACAATATTCATTGATTTTTGCCATTGAAAAACGTCCAGAAATGATTGAAGCTACTGACTGAATGAAAGGAGCTGGCATCTCACTCTCTTTGAATCTTCTTTATCATGCTAAGAGGAGCAGGAAAAAGCAAAAAATTTCAGAATTGCACCTTGCAATGCGGAGAAATTACTGTTTGTGCATTTACAATATTCATTGATTTTTGCCATTGAAAAACGTCCAGAAATGATTGAAGCTACTGACTGAATGAAAGGAGCTGGCATCTCACTCTCTTTGAATCTTCTTTATCATGCTAAGAGGAGCAGGAAAAAGCAAAAAATTTCAGAATTGCACCTTGCAATGCGGAGAAATTACTGTTTGTGCATTTACAATATTCATTAATTTTTGCCATTGAAAAACATGTTATTCATATACCAGAAATGTTTGAAGCTACTGACTGAATGAAAGGAGCTGGCACCTCAATCTCTTTGAATCTTCTTTATCATGCTAAGAGGAGCGGGAAAAAGCAAAAAATTTCAGAATTGCACCTTGCAATGCGGAGAAATTACTGTTTGTGCATTTACAATATTCATTGATTTTTGCCATTGAAAAACGTCCAGAAATGATTGAAGGTACTGACTGAATGAAAAGAGCTGGCATCTCACTCTCTTTGAATCTTCTTTATCATGCTAAGAGGAGCAGGAAAAAGCAAAAAATTTCAGAATTGCACCTTGCAATGCGGAGAAATTACTGTTTGTGCATTTACAATATTCATTGATTTTTGCCATTGAAAAACGTCCAGAAATGATTGAAGCTACTGACTGAATGAAAGGAGCTGGCATCTCACTCTCTTTGAATCTTCTTTATCATGCTAAGAGGAGCAGGAAAAAGCAAAAAATTTCAGAATTGCACCTTGCAATGCGGAGAAATTACTGTTTGTGCATTTACAATATTCATTGATTTTTGCCATTGAAAAACATCCAGAAATGATTGAAGCTACTGACTGAATGAAAGGAGCTGGCATCTCACTCTCTTTGAATCTTCTTTATCATGCTAAGAGGAGCAGGAAAAAGCAAAAAATTTCAGAATTGCACCTTGCAATGCGGAGAAATTACTGTTTGTGCATTTACAATATTCATTGATTTTTGCCATTGAAAAACATCATGTTATTCATATACCAGAAATGTTTGAAGCTACTGACTGAATGAAAGGAGCTGGCATCTCACTCTCTTTGAATCTTCTTTATCATGCTAAGAGGAGCAGGAAAAAGCAAAAAATTTCAGAATTGCACCTTGCAATGTGGAGAAATTACTGTTTGTGCATTTACAATATTCATTGATTTTTACCATTGAAAAACGTCCAGAAATGATTGAAGCTACTGACTGAATGAAAGTAGCTGGCATCTCACTCTCTTTGAATCTTCTTTATCATGCTAAGAGGAGCAGGAAAAAGCAAAAAATTTCAGACTTGCACCTTGCAATGCGGAGAAATTACTGTTTGTGCATTTACAATATTCATTAATTTTTGCCATTGAAAAACATCATGTTATTCATATACCAGAAATGTTTGAAGCTACTGACTGAATGAAAGGAGCTGGCATCTCACTCTCTTTGAATCTTCTTTATCATGCTAAGAGGAGCAGAAAAAAGCAAAAAATTTCAGACTTGCACCTTGCAATGCGGAGAAATTACTGTTTGTGCATTTACAATATTCATTGATTTTTGCCATTGAAAAACATCATGTTATTCATATACCAGAAATGTTTGAAGCTACTGACTGAATGAAAGGAGCTGGCATCTCACTCTCTTTGAATCTTCTTTATCATGCTAAGAGGAGCAGGAAAAAGCAAAAAATTTCAGAATTGCACCTTGCAATGCGGAGAAATTACTGTTTGTGCATTTACAATATTCATTGATTTTTGCCATTGAAAAACGTCCAGAAATGATTGAAGGTACTGACTGAATGAAAGGAGCTGGCATCTCACTCTCTTTGAATCTTCTTTATCATGCTAAGAGGAGCAGGAAAAAGCAAAAAATTTCAGAATTGCAACTTGCAATGCGGAGAAATTACTGTTTGTGCATTTACAATATTCATTGATTTTTGCCATTGAAAAACGTCCAGAAATGATTGAAGCTACTGACTGAATGAAAGGAGCTGGCATCTCACTCTCTTTGAATATTCTTTATCATGCTAAGTGGAGCAGGAAAAAGCAAAAAATTTCAGAATTGCACCTTGCAATGCGGAGAAATTACAGTTTGTGCATTTACAATATTCATTGATTTTTGCCATTGAAAAACATCCAGAAATGATTGAAGCTACTGACTGAATGAAAGGAGCTGGCATCTCACTCTCTTTGAATCTTCTTTATCATGCTAAGAGGAGCAGGAAAAAGCAAAAAATTTCAGAATTGCACCTTGCAATGCGGAGAAATTACTGTTTGTGCATTTACAATATTCGTTGATTTTTGCCATTGAAAAACGTCCAGAAATGATTGAAGCTACTGACTGAATGAAAGGAGCTGGCATCTCACTCTCTTTGAATCTTCTTTATCATGCTAAGAGGAGCAGGAAAAAGCAAAAAATTTCAGAATTGCACCTTGCAATGCGGAGAAATTACAGTTTGTGCATTTACAATATTCATTGATTTTTGCCATTGAAAAACGTCCAGAAATGATTGAAGCTACTGACTGAATGAAAGGAGCTGGCATCTCACTCTCTTTGAATCTTCTTTATCATGCTAAGAGGAGCAGGAAAAAGCAAAAAATTTCAGAATTGCACCTTGCAATGCGGAGAATTTACTGTTTGTGCATTTACAATATTCATTGATTTTTGCCATTGAAAAACATGTTATTCATATACCAGAAATGTTTGAAGCTCCTGACTGAATGAAAGGAGCTGGCACCTCACTCTCTTTGAATCTTCTTTATCATGCTAAGAGGAGCAGGAAAAAGCAAAAAATTTCAGAATTGCACCTTGCAATGCGGAGAAATTACTGTTTGTGCATTTACAATATTCATTGATTTTTGCCATTGAAAAACGTCCAGAAATGATTGAAGCTACTGACTGAATGAAAGGAGCTGGCATCTCACTCTCTTTGAATCTTCTTTATCATGCTAAGAGGAGCAGGAAAAAGCAAAAAATTTCAGAATTGCACCTTGCAATGCGGAGAAATTACTGTTTGTGCATTTACAATATTCATTGATTTTTGCCATTGAAAAATGTCCAGAAATGATTGAAGCTACTGACTGAATGAAAGGAGCTGGCATCTCACTCTCTTTGAATCTTCTTTATCATGCTAAGAGGAGCAGGAAAAAGCAAAAAATTTCAGAATTGCGCCTTGCAATGCGGAGAAATTACTGTTTGTGCATTTACAAAATTCATTGATTTTTGCCATTGAAAAACATCATGTTATTCATATACCAGAAATGATTGAAGCTACTGACTGAAGGAAAGGAGCTGGCATCTCACTCTCTTTGAATCTTCTTTATCATGCTAAGAGGAGCAGGAAAAAGCAAAAAATTTCAGAATTGCACCTTGCAATGCGGAGAATTTACTGTTTGTGCATTTACAATATTCATTGATTTTTGCCATTGAAAAACGTCCAGAAATTATTGAAGCTACTGACTGAATGAAAGGAGCTGGCATCTCACTCTCTTTGAATCTTCTTTATCATGCTAAGAGGAGCAGGAAAAAGCAAAAAATTTCAGAATTGCACCTTGCAATGCGGAGAAATTACAGTTTGTGCATTTACAATATTCATTGATTTTTGCCATTGAAAAACGTCCAGAAATGATTGAAGCTACTGACTGAATGAAAGGAGCTGGCATCTCACTCTCTTTGAATCTTCTTTATCATGCTAAGAGGAGCAGGAAAAAGCAAAAAATTTCAGAATTGCACCTTGCAATGCGGAGAAATTACTGTTTGTGCATTTACAATATTCGTTGATTTTTGCCATTGAAAAACGTCCAGAAATGATTGAAGCTACTGACTGAATGAAAGGAGCTGGCATCTCACTCTCTTTGAATCTTCTTTATCATGCTAAGAGGAGCAGGAAAAAGCAAAAAATTTCAGAATTGCACCTTGCAATGCGGAGAAATTACTGTTTGTGCATTTACAATATTCATTGATTTTTGCCATTGAAAAACATCATGTTATTCATATACCAGAAATGTTTGAAGCTACTGACTGAATGAAAGGAGCTGGCAACTCACTCTCTTTGAATCTTCTTTATCATGCTAAGAGGAGCAGGAAAAAGCAAAAAATTTCAGAATTGCACCTTGCAATGCGGAGAAATTACTGTTTGTGCATTTACAATATTCATTGATTTTTGCCATTGAAAAACATAATGTTATTCATATACCAGAAATGTTTGAAGCTACTGACTGAATGAAAGGAGCTGGCATCTCAATCTCTTTGAATCTTCTTTATCATGCTAAGAGGAGCATGAAAAAGCAAAAAATTTCAGAATTGCACCTTGCAATGTCGAGGAATTACTGTTTGTGCATTTACAATATTCATTGATTTTTACCATTGAAAAACGTCCAGAAATGATTGAAGCTACTGACTGAATGAAAGTAGCTGGCATCTCACTCTCTTTGAATCTTCTTTATCATGCTAAGAGGAGCAGGAAAAAGCAAAAAATTTCAGACTTGCACCTTGCAATGCGGAGAAATTACTGTTTGTGCATTTACAATATTCATTGATTTTTGCCATTGAAAAACATCATGTTATTCATATACCAGAAATGTTTGAAGCTACTGACTGAATGAAAGGAGCTGGCATCTCACTCTCTTTGAATCTTCTTTATCATGCTAAGAGGAGCAGAAAAAAGCAAAAAATTTCAGAATTGCACCTTGCAATGCGGAGAAATTACTGTTTGTGCATTTACAATATTCATTGATTTTTGCCATTGAAAAACATCATGTTATTCATATACCAGAAATGTTTGAAGCTACTGACTGAATGAAAGGAGCTGGCATCTCACTCTCTTTGAATCTTCTTTATCATGCTAAGAGGAGCAGGAAAAAGCAAAAAATTTCAGAATTGCACCTTGCAATGCGGAGAAATTACTGTTTGTGCATTTACAATATTCATTGATTTTTGCCATTGAAAAACGTCCAGAAATGATTGAAGGTACTGACTGAATGAAAGGAGCTGGCATCTCACTCTCTTTGAATCTTCTTTATCATGCTAAGAGGAGCAGGAAAAAGCAAAAAATTTCAGAATTGCAACTTGCAATGCGGAGAAATTACTGTTTGTGCATTTACAATATTCATTGATTTTTGCCATTGAAAAACGTCCAGAAATGATTGAAGCTACTGACTGAATGAAAGGAGGTGGCATCTCACTCTCTTTGAATCTTCTTTATCATGCTAAGTGGAGCAGGAAAAAGCAAAAAATTTCAGAATTGCACCTTGCAATGCGGAGAAATTACAGTTTGTGCATTTACAATATTCATTGATTTTTGCCATTGAAAAACGTCCAGAAATGATTGAAGCTACTGACTGAATGAAAGGAGCTGGCATCTCACTCTCTTTGAATCTTCTTTATCATGCTAAGAGGAGCAGGAAAAAGCAAAAAATTTCAGAATTGCACCTTGCAATGCGGAGAAATTACTGTTTGTGCATTTACAATATTCGTTGATTTTTGCCATTGAAAAACGTCCAGAAATGATTGAAGCTACTGACTGAATGAAAGGAGCTGGCATCTCACTCTCTTTGAATCTTCTTTATCATGCTAAGAGGAGCAGGAAAAAGCAAAAAATTTCAGAATTGCACCTTGCAATGCGGAGAAATTACAGTTTGTGCATTTACAATATTCATTGATTTTTGCCATTGAAAAACGTCCAGAAATGATTGAAGCTACTGACTGAATGAAAGGAGCTGGCATCTCACTCTCTTTGAATCTTCTTTATCATGCTAAGAGGAGCAGGAAAAAGCAAAAAATTTCAGAATTGCACCTTGCAATGCGGAGAATTTACTGTTTGTGCATTTACAATATTCATTGATTTTTGCCATTGAAAAACATGTTATTCATATACCAGAAATGTTTGAAGCTCCTGACTGAATGAAAGGAGCTGGCACCTCACTCTCTTTGAATCTTCTTTATCATGCTAAGAGGAGCAGGAAAAAGCAAAAAATTTCAGAATTGCACCTTGCAATGCGGAGAAATTACTGTTTGTGCATTTACAATATTCATTGATTTTTGCCATTGAAAAACGTCCAGAAATGATTGAAGCTACTGACTGAATGAAAGGAGCTGGCATCTCACTCTCTTTGAATCTTCTTTATCATGCTAAGAGGAGCAGGAAAAAGCAAAAAATTTCAGAATTGCACCTTGCAATGCGGAGAAATTACTGTTTGTGCATTTACAATATTCATTTTATTTTTGCCATTGAAAAATGTCCAGAAATGATTGAAGCTACTGACTGAATGAAAGGAGCTGGCATCTCACTCTCTTTGAATCTTCTTTATCATGCTAAGAGGAGCAGGAAAAAGTAAAAAATTTCAGAATTGCGCCTTGCAATGCGGAGAAATTACTGTTTGTGCATTTACAAAATTCATTGATTTTTGCCATTGAAAAACATCATGTTATTCATATACCAGAAATGATTGAAGCTACTGACTGAAGGAAAGGAGCTGGCATCTCACTCTCTTTGAATCTTCTTTATCATGCTAAGAGGAGCAGGAAAAAGCAAAAAATTTCAGAATTGCACCTTGCAATGCGGAGAATTTACTGTTTGTGCATTTACAATATTCATTGATTTTTGCCATTGAAAAACGTCCAGAAATTATTGAAGCTACTGACTGAATGAAAGGAGCTGGCATCTCACTCTCTTTGAATCTTCTTTATCATGCTAAGAGGAGCAGGAAAAAGCAAAAAATTTCAGAATTGCACTTTGCAATGCGGAGAAATTACAGTTTGTGCATTTACAATATTCATTGATTTTTGCCATTGAAAAACGTCCAGAAATGATTGAAGCTACTGACTGAATGAAAGGAGCTGGCATCTCACTCTCTTTGAATCTTCTTTATCATGCTAAGAGGAGCAGGAAAAAGCAAAAAATTTCAGAATTGCACCTTGCAATGCGGAGAAATTACTGTTTGTGCATTTACAATATTCGTTGATTTTTGCCATTGAAAAATGTCCAGAAATGATTGAAGCTACTGACTGAATGAAAGGAGCTGGCATCTCACTCTCTTTGAATCTTCTTTATCATGCTAAGAGGAGCAGGAAAAAGCAAAAAATTTCAGAATTGCACCTTGCAATGCGGAGAAATTACTGTTTGTGCATTTTCAATATTCATTGATTTTTGCCATTGAAAAACATCATGTTATTCATATACCAGAAATGTTTGAAGCTACTGACTGAATGAAAGGAGCTGGCATCTCACTCTCTTTGAATCTTCTTTATCATGCTAAGAGGAGCAGGAAAAAGCAAAAAATTTCAGAATTGCACCTTGCAATGCGGAGAAATTACTGTTTGTGCATTTACAATATTCATTGATTTTTGCCATTGAAAAACATAATGTTATTCATATACCAGAAATGTTTGAAGCTACTGACTGAATGAAAGGAGCTGGCATCTCAATCTCTTTGAATCTTCTTTATCATGCTAAGAGGAGCATGAAAAAGCAAAAAATTTCAGAATTGCACCTTGCAATGTGGAGAAATTACTGTTTGTGCATTTACAATATTCATTGATTTTTACCATTGAAAAACGTCCAGAAATGATTGAAGCTACTGACTGAATGAAAGTAGCTGGCATCTCACTCTCTTTGAATCTTCTTTATCATGCTAAGAGGAGCAGGAAAAAGCAAAAAATTTCAGACTTGCACCTTGCAATGCGGAGAAATTACTGTTTGTGCATTTACAATATTCATTGATTTTTGCCATTGAAAAACATCATGTTATTCATATACCAGAAATGTTTGAAGCTACTGACTGAATGAAAGGAGCTGGCATCTCACTCTCTTTGAATCTTCTTTATCATGCTAAGAGGAGCAGAAAAAAGCAAAAAATTTCAGACTTGCACCTTGCAATGCGGAGAAATTACTGTTTGTGCATTTACAATATTCATTGATTTTTGCCATTGAAAAACATCATGTTATTCATATACCAGAAATGTTTGAAGCTACTGACTGAATGAAAGGAGCTGGCATCTCACTCTCTTTGAATCTTCTTTATCATGCTAAGAGGAGCAGGAAAAAGCAAAAAATTTCAGAATTGCACCTTGCAATGCGGAGAAATTACTGTTTGTGCATTTACAATATTCATTGATTTTTGCCATTGAAAAACGTCCAGAAATGATTGAAGGTACTGACTGAATGAAAGGAGCTGGCATCTCACTCTCTTTGAATCTTCTTTATCATGCTAAGAGGAGCAGGAAAAAGCAAAAAATTTCAGAATTGCAACTTGCAATGCGGAGAAATTACTGTTTGTGCATTTACAATATTCATTGATTTTTGCCATTGAAAAACGTCCAGAAATGATTGAAGCTACTGACTGAATGAAAGGAGCTGGCATCTCACTCTCTTTGAATCTTCTTTATCATGCTAAGTGGAGCAGGAAAAAGCAAAAAATTTCAGAATTGCACCTTGCAATGCGGAGAAATTACAGTTTGTGCATTTACAATATTCATTGATTTTTGCCATTGAAAAACGTCCAGAAATGATTGAAGCTACTGACTGAATGAAAGGAGCTGGCATCTCACTCTCTTTGAATCTTCTTTATCATGCTAAGAGGAGCAGGAAAAAGCAAAAAATTTCAGAATTGCACCTTGCAATGCGGAGAAATTACTGTTTGTGCATTTACAATATTCGTTGATTTTTGCCATTGAAAAACGTCCAGAAATGATTGAAGCTACTGACTGAATGAAAGGAGCTGGCATCTCACTCTCTTTGAATCTTCTTTATCATGCTAAGAGGAGCAGGAAAAAGCAAAAAATTTCAGAATTGCATCTTGCAATGCGGAGAAATTACAGTTTGTGCATTTACAATATTCATTGATTTTTGCCATTGAAAAACGTCCAGAAATGATTGAAGCTACTGACTGAATGAAAGGAGCTGGCATCTCACTCTCTTTGAATCTTCTTTATCATGCTAAGAGGAGCAGGAAAAAGCAAAAAATTTCAGAATTGCACCTTGCAATGCGGAGAATTTACTGTTTGTGCATTTACAATATATATTGATTTTTGCCTTTGAAAAACATGTTATTCATATACCAGAAATGTTTGAAGCTCCTGACTGAATGAAAGGAGCTGGCACCTCACTCTCTTTGAATCTTCTTTATCATGCTAAGAGGAGCAGGAAAAAGCAAAAAATTTCAGAATTGCACCTTGCAATGCGGAGAAATTACTGTTTGTGCATTTACAATATTCATTGATTTTTGCCATTGAAAAACATAATGTTATTCATATACCAGAAATGTTTGAAGCTACTGACTGAATGAAAGGAGCTGGCATCTCAATCTCTTTGAATCTTCTTTATCATGCTAAGAGGAGCATGAAAAAGCAAAAAATTTCAGAATTGCACCTTGCAATGTCGAGGAATTACTGTTTGTGCATTTACAATATTCATTGATTTTTACCATTGAAAAACGTCCAGAAATGATTGAAGCTACTGACTGAATGAAAGTAGCTGGCATCTCACTCTCTTTGAATCTTCTTTATCATGCTAAGAGGAGCAGGAAAAAGCAAAAAATTTCAGACTTGCACCTTGCAATGCGGAGAAATTACTGTTTGTGCATTTACAATATTCATTGATTTTTGCCATTGAAAAACATCATGTTATTCATATACCAGAAATGTTTGAAGCTACTGACTGAATGAAAGGAGCTGGCATCTCACTCTCTTTGAATCTTCTTTATCATGCTAAGAGGAGCAGAAAAAAGCAAAAAATTTCAGACTTGCACCTTGCAATGCGGAGAAATTACTGTTTGTGCATTTACAATATTCATTGATTTTTGCCATTGAAAAACATCATGTTATTCATATACCAGAAATGTTTGAAGCTACTGACTGAATGAAAGGAGCTGGCATCTCACTCTCTTTGAATCTTCTTTATCATGCTAAGAGGAGCAGGAAAAAGCAAAAAATTTCAGAATTGCACCTTGCAATGCGGAGAAATTACTGTTTGTGCATTTACAATATTCATTGATTTTTGCCATTGAAAAACGTCCAGAAATGATTGAAGGTACTGACTGAATGAAAGGAGCTGGCATCTCACTCTCTTTGAATCTTCTTTATCATGCTAAGAGGAGCAGGAAAAAGCAAAAAATTTCAGAATTGCAACTTGCAATGCGGAGAAATTACTGTTTGTGCATTTACAATATTCATTGATTTTTGCCATTGAAAAACGTCCAGAAATGATTGAAGCTACTGACTGAATGAAAGGAGGTGGCATCTCACTCTCTTTGAATCTTCTTTATCATGCTAAGTGGAGCAGGAAAAAGCAAAAAATTTCAGAATTGCACCTTGCAATGCGGAGAAATTACAGTTTGTGCATTTACAATATTCATTGATTTTTGCCATTGAAAAACGTCCAGAAATGATTGAAGCTACTGACTGAATGAAAGGAGCTGGCATCTCACTCTCTTTGAATCTTCTTTATCATGCTAAGAGGAGCAGGAAAAAGCAAAAAATTTCAGAATTGCACCTTGCAATGCGGAGAAATTACTGTTTGTGCATTTACAATATTCGTTGATTTTTGCCATTGAAAAACGTCCAGAAATGATTGAAGCTACTGACTGAATGAAAGGAGCTGGCATCTCACTCTCTTTGAATCTTCTTTATCATGCTAAGAGGAGCAGGAAAAAGCAAAAAATTTCAGAATTGCACCTTGCAATGCGGAGAAATTACAGTTTGTGCATTTACAATATTCATTGATTTTTGCCATTGAAAAACGTCCAGAAATGATTGAAGCTACTGACTGAATGAAAGGAGCTGGCATCTCATTCTCTTTGAATCTTCTTTATCATGCTAAGAGGAGCAGGAAAAAGCAAAAAATTTCAGAATTGCACCTTGCAATGCGGAGAATTTACTGTTTGTGCATTTACAATATTCATTGATTTTTGCCATTGAAAAACATGTTATTCATATACCAGAAATGTTTGAAGCTCCTGACTGAATGAAAGGAGCTGGCACCTCACTCTCTTTGAATCTTCTTTATCATGCTAAGAGGAGCAGGAAAAAGCAAAAAATTTCAGAATTGCACCTTGCAATGCGGAGAAATTACTGTTTGTGCATTTACAATATTCATTGATTTTTGCCATTGAAAAACGTCCAGAAATGATTGAAGCTACTGACTGAATGAAAGGAGCTGGCATCTCACTCTCTTTGAATCTTCTTTATCATGCTAAGAGGAGCAGGAAAAAGCAAAAAATTTCAGAATTGCACCTTGCAATGCGGAGAAATTACTGTTTGTGCATTTACAATATTCATTGATTTTTGCCATTGAAAAATGTCCAGAAATGATTGAAGCTACTGACTGAATGAAAGGAGCTGGCATCTCACTCTCTTTGAATCTTCTTTATCATGCTAAGAGGAGCAGGAAAAAGCAAAAAATTTCCGAATTGCGCCTTGCAATGCGGAGAAATTACTGTTTGTGCATTTACAAAATTCATTGATTTTTGCCATTGAAAAACATCATGTTATTCATATACCAGAAATGATTGAAGCTACTGACTGAAGGAAAGGAGCTGGCATCTCACTCTCTTTGAATCTTCTTTATCATGCTAAGAGGAGCAGGAAAAAGCAAAAAATTTCAGAATTGCACCTTGCAATGCGGAGAATTTACTGTTTGTGCATTTACAATATTCATTGATTTTTGCCATTGAAAAACGTCCAGAAATTATTGAAGCTACTGACTGAATGAAAGGAGCTGGCATCTCACTCTCTTTGAATCTTCTTTATCATGCTAAGAGGAGCAGGAAAAAGCAAAAAATTTCAGAATTGCACTTTGCAATGCGGAGAAATTACAGTTTGTGCATTTACAATATTCATTGATTTTTGGCATTGAAAAACGTCCAGAAATGATTGAAGCTACTGACTGAATGAAAGGAGCTGGCATCTCACTCTCTTTGAATCTTCTTTATCATGCTAAGAGGAGCAGGAAAAAGCAAAAAATTTCAGAATTGCACCTTGCAATGCGGAGAAATTACTGTTTGTGCATTTACAATATTCGTTGATTTTTGCCATTGAAAAACGTCCAGAAATGATTGAAGCTACTGACTGAATGAAAGGAGCTGGCATCTCACTCTCTTTGAATCTTCTTTATCATGCTAAGAGGAGCAGGAAAAAGCAAAAAATTTCAGAATTGCACCTTGCAATGCGGAGAAATTACTGTTTGTGCATTTTCAATATTCATTGATTTTTGCCATTGAAAAACATCATGTTATTCATATACCAGAAATGTTTGAAGCTACTGACTGAATGAAAGGAGCTGGCATCTCACTCTCTTTGAATCTTCTTTATCATGCTAAGAGGAGCAGGAAAAAGCAAAAAATTTCAGAATTGCACCTTGCAATGCGGAGAAATTACTGTTTGTGCATTTACAATATTCATTGATTTTTGCCATTGAAAAACATAATGTTATTCATATACCAGAAATGTTTGAAGCTACTGACTGAATGAAAGGAGCTGGCATCTCAATCTCTTTGAATCTTCTTTATCATGCTAAGAGGAGCATGAAAAAGCAAAAAATTTCAGAATTGCACCTTGCAATGTGGAGAAATTACTGTTTGTGCATTTACAATATTCATTGATTTTTACCATTGAAAAACGTCCAGAAATGATTGAAGCTACTGACTGAATGAAAGTAGCTGGCATCTCACTCTCTTTGAATCTTCTTTATCATGCTAAGAGGAGCAGGAAAAAGCAAAAAATTTCAGACTTGCACCTTGCAATGCGGAGAAATTACTGTTTGTGCATTTACAATATTCATTGATTTTTGCCATTGAAAAACATCATGTTATTCATATACCAGAAATGTTTGAAGCTACTGACTGAATGAAAGGAGCTGGCATCTCACTCTCTTTGAATCTTCTTTATCATGCTAAGAGGAGCAGAAAAAAGCAAAAAATTTCAGACTTGCACCTTGCAATGCGGAGAAATTACTGTTTGTGCATTTACAATATTCATTGATTTTTGCCATTGAAAAACATCATGTTATTCATATACCAGAAATGTTTGAAGCTACTGACTGAATGAAAGGAGCTGGCATCTCACTCTCTTTGAATCTTCTTTATCATGCTAAGAGGAGCAGGAAAAAGCAAAAAATTTCAGAATTGCACCTTGCAATGCGGAGAAATTACTGTTTGTGCATTTACAATATTCATTGATTTTTGCCATTGAAAAACGTCCAGAAATGATTGAAGGTACTGACTGAATGAAAGGAGCTGGCATCTCACTCTCTTTGAATCTTCTTTATCATGCTAAGAGGAGCAGGAAAAAGCAAAAAATTTCAGAATTGCAACTTGCAATGCGGAGAAATTACTGTTTGTGCATTTACAATATTCATTGATTTTTGCCATTGAAAAACGTCCAGAAATGATTGAAGCTACTGACTGAATGAAAGGAGCTGGCATCTCACTCTCTTTGAATCTTCTTTATCATGCTAAGAGGAGCAGGAAAAAGCAAAAAATTTCAGAATTGCACCTTGCAATGCGGAGAATTTACTGTTTGTGCATTTACAATATATATTGATTTTTGCCTTTGAAAAACATGTTATTCATATACCAGAAATGTTTGAAGCTCCTGACTGAATGAAAGGAGCTGGCACCTCACTCTCTTTGAATCTTCTTTATCATGCTAAGAGGAGCAGGAAAAAGCAAAAAATTTCAGAATTGCACCTTGCAATGCGGAGAAATTACTGTTTGTGCATTTACAATATTCATTGATTTTTGCCATTGAAAAACGTCCAGAAATGATTGAAGCTACTGACTGAATGAAAGGAGCTGGCATCTCACTCTCTTTGAATCTTCTTTATCATGCTAAGAGGAGCAGGAAAAAGCAAAAAATTTCAGAATTGCACCTTGCAATGCGGAGAAATTACTGTTTGTGCATTTACAATATTCATTGATTTTTGCCATTGAAAAATGTCCAGAAATGATTGAAGCTACTGACTGAATGAAAGGAGCTGGCATCTCACTCTCTTTGAATCTTCTTTATCATGCTAAGAGGAGCAGGAAAAAGCAAAAAATTTCAGAATTGCGCCTTGCAATGCGGAGAAATTACTGTTTGTGCATTTACAAAATTCATTGATTTTTGCCATTGAAAAACATCATGTTATTCATATACCAGAAATTATTGAAGCTACTGACTGAAGGAAAGGAGCTGGCATCTCACTCTCTTTGAATCTTCTTTATCATGCTAAGAGGAGCAGGAAAAAGCAAAAAATTTCAGAATTGCAACTTGCAATGCGGAGAATTTACTGTTTGTGCATTTACAATATTCATTGATTTTTGCCATTGAAAAACGTCCAGAAATGATTGAAGCTACTGACTGAATGAAAGGAGCTGGCATCTCACTCTCTTTGAATCTTCTTTATCATGCTAAGAGGAGCAGGAAAAAGCAAAAAATTTCAGAATTGCACCTTGCAATGCGGAGAAATTACAGTTTGTGCATTTACAATATTCATTGATTTTTGCCATTGAAAAACGTCCAGAAATGATTGAAGCTACTGACTGAATGAAAGGAGCTGGCATCTCACTCTCTTTGAATCTTCTTTATCATGCTAAGAGGAGCAGGAAAAAGCAAAAAATTTCAGAATTGCACCTTGCAATGCGGAGAAATTACTGTTTGTGCATTTACAATATTCGTTGATTTTTGCCATTGAAAAACGTCCAGAAATGATTGAAGCTACTGACTGAATGAAAGGAGCTGGCATCTCACTCTCTTTGAATCTTCTTTATCATGCTAAGAGGAGCAGGAAAAAGCAAAAAATTTCAGAATTGCACCTTGCAATGCGGAGAAATTACAGTTTGTGCATTTACAATATTCATTGATTTTTGCCATTGAAAAACGTCCAGAAATGATTGAAGCTACTGACTGAATGAAAGGAGCTGGCATCTCACTCTCTTTGAATCTTCTTTATCATGCTAAGAGGAGCAGGAAAAAGCAAAAAATTTCAGAATTGCACCTTGCAATGCGGAGAAATTACTGTTTGTGCATTTACAATATTCATTGATTTTTGCCATTGAAAAACATGTTATTCATATACCAGAAATGTTTGAAGCTCCTGACTGAATGAAAGGAGCTGGCACCTCACTCTCTTTGAATCTTCTTTATCATGCTAAGAGGAGCAGGAAAAAGCAAAAAATTTCAGAATTGCACCTTGCAATGCGGAGAAATTACTGTTTGTGCATTTACAATATTCATTGATTTTTGCCCTTGAAAAACGTCCAGAAATGATTGTAGCTACTGACTGAATGAAAGGAGCTGGCATCTCACTCTCTTTGAATCTTCTTTATCATGCTAAGAGGAGCAGGAAAAAGCAAAAAATTTCAGAATTGCACCTTGCAATGCGGAGAAATTACTGTTTGTGCATTTACAATATTCATTGATTTTTGCCACTGAAAAATGTCCAGAAATGATTGAAGCTACTGACTGAATGAAAGGAGCTGGCATCTCACTCTCTTTGAATCTTCTTTATCATGCTAAGAGGAGCAGGAAAAAGCAAAAAATTTCAGAATTGCGCCTTGCAATGCGGAGAAATTACTGTTTGTGCATTTACAAA
Organism: Phyllobates terribilis; assembly: GCF_046119375.1. Taxonomy (NCBI): domain Eukaryota; kingdom Metazoa; phylum Chordata; class Amphibia; order Anura; family Dendrobatidae; genus Phyllobates; species Phyllobates terribilis. The sequence goes on from NW_027364180.1 coordinate 236,697, forward strand.
ATTCATTGATTTTTGCCATTGAAAAACATCATGTTATTCATATACCAGAAATGATTGAAGCTACTGACTGAAGGAAAGGAGCTGGCATCTCACTCTCTTTGAATCTTCTTTATCATGCTAAGAGGAGCAGGAAAAAGCAAAAAATTTCAGAATTGCACCTTGCAATGCGGAGAAATTACTGTTTGTGCATTTACAATATTCATTGATTTTTGCGATTGAAAAACATCATGTTATTCATATACCAGAAATGATTGAAGCTACTGACTGAATGAAAGGAGCTGGCATCTCACTCTCTTTGAATCTTCTTTATCATGCTAAGAGGAGCAGGAAAAAGCAAAAAATTTCAGAATTGCACCTTGCAATGCGGAGAATTTACTGTTTGTGCATTTACAATATATATTGATTTTTGCCTTTGAAAAACATGTTATTCATATACCAGAAATGTTTGAAGCTCCTGACTGAATGAAAGGAGCTGGCACCTCACTCTCTTTGAATCTTCTTTATCATGCTAAGAGGAGCAGGAAAAAGCAAAAAATTTCAGAATTGCACCTTGCAATGCGGAGAAATTACTGTTTGTGCATTTACAATATTCATTGATTTTTGCCATTGAAAAACGTCCAGAAATGATTGAAGCTACTGACTGAATGAAAGGAGCTGGCATCTCACTCTCTTTGAATCTTCTTTATCATGCTAAGAGGAGCAGGAAAAAGCAAAAAATTTCAGAATTGCACCTTGCAATGCGGAGAAATTACTGTTTGTGCATTTACAATATTCATTGATTTTTGCCATTGAAAAATGTCCAGAAATGATTGAAGCTACTGACTGAATGAAAGGAGCTGGCATCTCACTCTCTTTGAATCTTCTTTATCATGCTAAGAGGAGCAGGAAAAAGCAAAAAATTTCAGAATTGCGCCTTGCAATGCGGAGAAATTACTGTTTGTGCATTTACAAAATTCATTGATTTTTGCCATTGAAAAACATCATGTTATTCATATACCAGAAATTATTGAAGCTACTGACTGAAGGAAAGGAGCTGGCATCTCACTCTCTTTGAATCTTCTTTATCATGCTAAGAGGAGCAGGAAAAAGCAAAAAATTTCAGAATTGCAACTTGCAATGCGGAGAATTTACTGTTTGTGCATTTACAATATTCATTGATTTTTGCCATTGAAAAACGTCCAGAAATGATTGAAGCTACTGACTGAATGAAAGGAGCTGGCATCTCACTCTCTTTGAATCTTCTTTATCATGCTAAGAGGAGCAGGAAAAAGCAAAAAATTTCAGAATTGCACCTTGCAATGCGGAGAAATTACAGTTTGTGCATTTACAATATTCATTGATTTTTGCCATTGAAAAACGTCCAGAAATGATTGAAGCTACTGACTGAATGAAAGGAGGTGGCATCTCACTCTCTTTGAATCTTCTTTATCATGCTAAGAGGAGCAGGAAAAAGCAAAAAATTTCAGAATTGCACCTTGCAATGCGGAGAAATTACTGTTTGTGCATTTACAATATTCGTTGATTTTTGCCATTGAAAAACGTCCAGAAATGATTGAAGCTACTGACTGAATGAAAGGAGCTGGCATCTCACTCTCTTTGAATCTTCTTTATCATGCTAAGAGGAGCAGGAAAAAGCAAAAAATTTCAGAATTGCACCTTGCAATGCGGAGAAATTACAGTTTGTGCATTTACAATATTCATTGATTTTTGCCATTGAAAAACGTCCAGAAATGATTGAAGCTACTGACTGAATGAAAGGAGCTGGCATCTCACTCTCTTTGAATCTTCTTTATCATGCTAAGAGGAGCAGGAAAAAGCAAAAAATTTCAGAATTGCACCTTGCAATGCGGAGAAATTACTGTTTGTGCATTTACAATATTCATTGATTTTTGCCATTGAAAAACATGTTATTCATATACCAGAAATGTTTGAAGCTCCTGACTGAATGAAAGGAGCTGGCACCTCACTCTCTTTGAATCTTCTTTATCATGCTAAGAGGAGCAGGAAAAAGCAAAAAATTTCAGAATTGCACCTTGCAATGCGGAGAAATTACTGTTTGTGCATTTACAATATTCATTGATTTTTGCCATTGAAAAACGTCCAGAAATGATTGTAGCTACTGACTGAATGAAAGGAGCTGGCATCTCACTCTCTTTGAATCTTCTTTATCATGCTAAGAGGAGCAGGAAAAAGCAAAAAATTTCAGAATTGCACCTTGCAATGCGGAGAAATTACTGTTTGTGCATTTACAATATTCATTGATTTTTGCCACTGAAAAATGTCCAGAAATGATTGAAGCTACTGACTGAATGAAAGGAGCTGGCATCTCACTCTCTTTGAATCTTCTTTATCATGCTAAGAGGAGCAGGAAAAAGCAAAAAATTTCAGAATTGCGCCTTGCAATGCGGAGAAATTACTGTTTGTGCATTTACAAAATTCATTGATTTTTGCCATTGAAAAACATCATGTTATTCATATACCAGAAATGATTGAAGCTACTGACTGAAGGAAAGGAGCTGGCATCTCACTCTCTTTGAATCTTCTTTATCATGCTAAGAGGAGCAGGAAAAAGCAAAAAATTTCAGAATTGCACCTTGCAATGCGGAGAAATTACTGTTTGTGCATTTACAATATTCATTGATTTTTGCGATTGAAAAACATCATGTTATTCATATACCAGAAATGATTGAAGCTACTGACTGAATGAAAGGAGCTGGCATCTCACTCTCTTTGAATCTTCTTTATCATGCTAAGAGGAGCAGGAAAAAGCAAAAAATTTCAGAATTGCACCTTGCAATGCGGAGAAATTACAGTTTGTGCATTTACAATATTCATTGATTTTTGCCATTGAAAAACGTCCAGAAATGATTGAAGCTACTGACTGAATGAAAGGAGCTGGCATCTCACTCTCTTTGAATCTTCTTTATCATGCTAAGAGGAGCAGGAAAAAGCAAAAAATTTCAGAATTGCACCTTGCAATGCGGAGAAATTACTGTTTGTGCATTTACAATATTCATTGATTTTTGCCATTGAAAAACGTCCAGAAATGATTGAAGGTACTGACTGAATGAAAGGAGCTGGCATCTCACTCTCTTTGAATCTTCTTTATCATGCTAAGAGGAGCAGGAAAAAGCAAAAAATTTCAGAATTGCACCTTGCAATGCGGAGAAATTACTGTTTGTGCATTTACAATATTCATTGATTTTTGCCATTGAAAAACGTCCAGAAATGATTGAAGCTACTGACTGAATGAAAGGAGCTGGCATCTCACTCTCTTTGAATCTTCTTTATCATGCTAAGAGGAGCAGGAAAAAGCAAAAAATTTCAGAATTGCACCTTGCAATGCGGAGAAATTACTGTTTGTGCATTTACAATATTCATTGATTTTTGCCATTGAAAAATGTCCAGAAATGATTGAAGCTACTGACTGAATGAAAGGAGCTGGCATCTCACTCTCTTTGAATCTTCTTTATCATGCTAAGAGGAGCAGGAAAAAGCAAAAAATTTCAGAATTGCGCCTTGCAATGCGGAGAAATTACTGTTTGTGCATTTACAAAATTCATTGATTTTTGCCATTGAAAAACATCATGTTATTCATATACCAGAAATGATTGAAGCTACTGACTGACGGAAAGGATCTGGCATCTCACTCTCTTTGAATCTTCTTTATCATGCTTAGAGGAGCAGGAAAAAGCAAAAAATTTCAGAATTGCACCTTGCAATGCGGAGAAATTACTGTTTGTGCATTTACAATATTCATTGATTTTTGCCATTGAAAAACGTCCAGAAATGATTGAAGCTACTGACTGAATGAAAGGAGCTGGCATCTCACTCTCTTTGAATCTTCTTTATCATGCTAAGAGGAGCAGGAAAAAGCAAAAAATTTCAGAATTGCACCTTGCAATGCGGAGAAATTACTGTTTGTGCATTTACAATATTCATTGATTTTTGCTATTGAAAAACATCATGTTATTCATATACCAGAAATGATTGAAGCTACTGACTGAATGAAAGGAGCTGGCATCTCACTCTCTTTGAATCTTCTTTATCATGCTAAGAGGAGCAGGAAAAAGCAAAAAATTTCAGAATTGCACCTTGCAATGCGGAGAAATTACAGTTTGTGCATTTACAATAGTCATTGATTTTTGCCATTGAAAAACGTCCAGAAATGATTGAAGCTACTGACTGAATGAAAGGAGCTGGCATCTCACTCTCTTTGAATCTTCTTTATCATGCTAAGAGGAGCAGGAAAAAGCAAAAAATTTCAGAATTGCACCTTGCAATGCGGAGAAATTACTGTTTGTGCATTTACAATATTCATTGATTTTTGCCATTGAAAAACGTCCAGAAATGATTGAAGGTACTGACTGAATGAAAGGAGCTGGCATCTCACTCTCTTTGCATCTTCTTTATCATGCTAAGAGGAGCAGGAAAAAGCAAAAAATTTCAGAATTGCACCTTGCAATGCGGAGAAATTACTGTTTGTGCATTTACAATATTCATTGATTTTTGCCATTGAAAAACGTCCAGAAATGATTGAAGCTACTGACTGAATGAAAGGAGCTGGCATCTCACTCTCTGAATCTTCTTTATCATGCTAAGAGGAGCAGGAAAAAGCAAAAAATTTCAGAATTGCACCTTGCAATGCGGAGAAATTACTGTTTGTGCATTTACAATATTCATTGATTTTTGCCATTGAAAAATGTCCAGAAATGATTGAAGCTACTGACTGAATGAAAGGAGCTGGCATCTCACTCTCTTTGAATCTTCTTTATCATGCTAAGAGGAGCAGGAAAAAGCAAAAAATTTCAGAATTGCGTCTTGCAATGCGGAGAAATTACTGTTTGTGCATTTACAAAATTCATTGATTTTTGCCATTGAAAAACATCATGTTATTCATATACCAGAAATGATTGAAGCTACTGACTGAAGGAAAGGATCTGGCATCTCACTCTCTTTGAATCTTCTTTATCATGCTTAGAGGAGCAGGAAAAAGCAAAAAATTTCAGAATTGCACCTTGCAATGCGGAGAAATTACTGTTTGTGCATTTACAATATTCATTGATTTTTGCCATTGAAAAACGTCCAGAAATGATTGAAGCTACTGACTGAATGAAAGGAGCTGGCATCTCACTCTCTTTGAATCTTCTTTATCATGCTAAGAGGAGCAGGAAAAAGCAAAAAATTTCAGAATTGCACCTTGCAATGCGGAGAAATTACTGTTTGTGCATTTACAATATTCATTGATTTTTGCGATTGAAAAACATCATGTTATTCATATACCAGAAATGATTGAAGCTACTGACTGAATGAAAGGAGCTGGCATCTCACTCTCTTTGAATCTTCTTTATCATGCTAAGAGGAGCAGGAAAAAGCAAAAAATTTCAGAATTGCACCTTGCAATGCGGAGAAATTACTGTTTGTGCATTTACAATATTCAATGATTTTTGCCATTGAAAAACGTCCAGAAATGATTGAAGCTACTGACTGAATGAAATGAGCTGGCATCTCACTCTCTTTGAATCTTGTTTATCATGCTAAGAGGAGCAGGAAAAAGCAAAAAATTTCAGAATTGCGCCTTGCAATGCGGAGAAATTACTGTTTGTGCATTTACAATATTCATTGATTTTTGCCATTGAAAAACGTCCAGAAATGATTGAAGCTACTGACTGAATGAAAGGAGCTGGCATCTCACTCTCTTTGAATCTTCTTTATCATGCTAAGAGGAGCAGGAAAAAGCAAAAAATTTCAGAATTGCACCTTGCAATGCGGAGAAATTACTGTTTGTGCATTTACAATATTCATTGATTTTTGCCATTGAAAAACATCATGTTATTCATATACCAGAAATGATTGAAGCTACTGACTGAATGAAAGGAGCTGGCATCTCACTCTCTTTGAATCTTCTTTATCATGCTAAGAGGAGCAGGAAAAAGTAAAAAATTTCAGAATTGCACCTTGCAATGCGGAGAAATTACTGTTTGTGCATTTATAATATTCAATGATTTTTGCCATTGAAAAACGTCCAGAAATGATTGAAGCTACTGACTGAACGAAAGGAGCTGGCATCTCACTCTCTTTGAATCTTCTTTATCATGCTAAGAGGAGCAGGAAAAAGCAAAAAATTTCAGAATTGCACCTTGCAATGCGGAGAAATTACTGTTTGTGCATTTACAATATTCATTGATTTTTGCCATTGAAAAACATCATGTTATTCATGTACCAGAAATGTTTGAAGCTACTGACTGAATGAAAGGAGCTGGCATCTCACTCTCTTTGAATCTTCTTTATCATGCTAAGAGGAGCAGGAAAAAGCAAAAAATTTCAGAATTGCACATTGCAATGCGGAGAAATTACTGTTTGTGCATTTACAATATTCATTGATTTTTGCCATTGAAAAACGTCCAGAAATGATTGAAGCTACTGACTGAATGAAAGGAGCTGGCATCTCACTCTCTTTGAATCTTCTTTATCATGCTAAGAGGAGCAGGAAAAAGCAAAAAATTTCAGAATTGCACCTTGCAATGCGGAGAAATTACTGTTTGTGCATTTACAATATTCATTGATTTTTGCCATTGAAAAACGTCCAGAAATGATTGAAGCTACTGACTGAATGAAAGGAGCTGGCATCTCACTCTCTTTGAATCTTCTTTATCATGCTAAGAGGAGCAGGAAAAAGCAAAAAATTTCAGAATTGCACCTTGCAATGCGGAGAAATTACTGTTTGTGCATTTACAATATTCATTGATTTTTGCCATTGAAAAATGTCCAGAAATGATTGAAGCTACTGACTGAATGAAAGGAGCTGGCATCTCACTCTCTTTGAATCTTCTTTATCATGCTAAGAGGAGCAGGAAAAAGCAAAAAATTTCAGAATTGCGCCTTGCAATGCGGAGAAATTACTGTTTGTGCATTTACAAAATTCATTGATTTTTGCCATTGAAAAACATCATGTTATTCATATACCAGAAATGATTGAAGCTACTGACTGAAGGAAAGGATCTGGCATCTCACTCTCTTTGAATCTTCTTTATCATGCTAAGAGGAGCAGGAAAAAGCAAAAAATTTCAGAATTGCACCTTGCAATGCGGAGAAATTACTGTTTGTGCATTTACAATATTCATTGATTTTTGCCATTGAAAAACGTCCAGAAATGATTGAAGCTACTGACTGAATGAAAGGAGCTGGCATCTCACTCTCTTTGAATCTTCTTTATCATGCTAAGAGGAGCAGGAAAAAGCAAAAAATTTCAGAATTGCACCTTGCAATGCGGAGAAATTACTGTTTGTGCATTTACAATATTCATTGATTTTTGCCATTGAAAAACGTCCAGAAATGATTGAAGCTACTGACTGAATGAAAGGAGCTGGCATCTCACTCTCTTTGAATCTTCTTTATCATGCTAAGAGGAGCAGGAAAAAGCAAAAAATTTCAGAATTGCACCTTGCAATGCGGAGAAATTACTGTTTGTGCATTTACAATATTCATTGATTTTTGCCATTGAAAAATGTCCAGAAATGATTGAAGCTACTGACTGAATGAAAGGAGCTGGCATCTCACTCTCTTTGAATCTTCTTTATCATGCTAAGAGGAGCAGGAAAAAGCAAAAAATTTCAGAATTGCGCCTTGCAATGCGGAGAAATTACTGTTTGTGCATTTACAAAATTCATTGATTTTTGCCATTGAAAAACATCATGTTATTCATATACCAGAAATGATTGAAGCTACTGACTGAAGGAAAGGATCTGGCATCTCACTCTCTTTGAATCTTCTTTATCATGCTAAGAGGAGCAGGAAAAAGCAAAAAATTTCAGAATTGCACCTTGCAATGCAGAGAAATTACTGTTTGTGCATTTACAATATTCATTGATTTTTGTCATTGAAAAACGTCCAGAAATGATTGAAGCTACTGACTGAATGAAAGGAGCTGGCATCTCACTCTCTTTGAATCTTCTTTATCATGCTAAGAGGAGCAGGAAAAAGCAAAAAATTTCAGAATTGCACCTTGCAATGCGGAGAAATTACTGTTTGTGCATTTACAATATTCATTGATTTTTGCCATTGAAAAATGTCCAGAAATGATTGAAGCTACTGACTGAATGAAAGGAGCTGGCATCTCACTCTCTTTGAATCTTCTTTATCATGCTAAGAGGAGCAGGAAAAAGCAAAAAATTACAGAATTGCACATTGCAATGCGGAGAAATTACTGTTTGTGCATTTACAATATTCATTGATTTTTGCCATTGAAAAACATCCAGAAATGATTGAAGCTACTGACTGAATGAAAGGAGCTGGCATCTCATTCTCTTTGAATCTTCTTTATCATGCTAAGAGGAGCAGGAAAAAGCAAAAAATTTCAGAATTGCACCTTGCAATGCGGAGAAATTACTGTTTGTGCATTTACAATATTCATTGATTTTTGCCATTGAAAAACGTCCAGAAATGATTGAAGCTACTGACTGAATGAAAGGAGCTGGCATCTCACTCTCTTTGAATCTTCTTTATCATGCTAAGAGGAGCAGGAAAAAGCAAAAAAATTCAGAATTGCACCTTGCAATGCGGAGAAATTACTGTTTGTGCATTTACAATATTCATTGATTTTTGCCATTGAAAAATGTCCAGAAATGATTGAAGCTACTGACTGAATGAAAGGAGCTGGCATCTCACTCTCTTTGAATCTTCTTTATCATGCTAAGAGGAGCAGGAAAAAGCAAACAATTTCAGAATTGCGCCTTGCAATGCGGAGAAATTACTGTTTGTGCATTTACAAAATTCATTGATTTTTGCCATTGAAAAACATCATGTTATTCATATACCAGAAATGATTGAAGCTACTGACTGAAGGAAAGGATCTGGCATCTCACTCTCTTTGAATCTTCTTTATCATGCTAAGAGGAGCAGGAAAAAGCAAAAAATTTCAGAATTGCACCTTGCAATGCGGAGAAATTACTGTTTGTGCATTTACAATATTCATTGATTTTTGCCATTGAAAAACGTCCAGAAATGATTGAAGCTACTGACTGAATGAAAGGAGCTGGCATCTCACTCTCTTTGAATCTTCTTTATCATGCTAAGAGGAGCAGGAAAAAGCAAAAAATTTCAGAATTGCACCTTGCAATGCGGAGAAATTACTGTTTGTGCATTTACAATATTCATTGATTTTTGCCATTGAAAAACGTCCAGAAATGATTGAAGCTACTGACTGAATGAAAGGAGCTGGCATCTCACTCTCTTTGAATCTTCTTTATCATGCTAAGAGGAGCAGGAAAAAGCAAAAAATTTCAGAATTGCACCTTGCAATGCGGAGAAATTACTGTTTGTGCATTTACAATATTCATTGATTTTTGCCATTGAAAAATGTCCAGAAATGATTGAAGCTACTGACTGAATGAAAGGAGCTGGCATCTCACTCTCTTTGAATCTTCTTTATCATGCTAAGAGGAGCAGGAAAAAGCAAAAAATTTCAGAATTGCGCCTTGCAATGCGGAGAAATTACTGTTTGTGCATTTACAAAATTCATTGATTTTTGCCATTGAAAAACATCATGTTATTCATATACCAGAAATGATTGAAGCTACTGACTGAAGGAAAGGATCTGGCATCTCACTCTCTTTGAATCTTCTTTATCATGCTAAGAGGAGCAGGAAAAAGCAAAAAATTTCAGAATTGCACCTTGCAATGCGGAGAAATTACTGTTTGTGCATTTACAATATTCATTGATTTTTGCCATTGAAAAACGTCCAGAAATGATTGAAGCTACTGACTGAATGAAAGGAGCTGGCATCTCACTCTCTTTGAATCTTCTTTATCATGCTAAGAGGAGCAGGAAAAAGCAAAAAATTTCAGAATTGCACCTTGCAATGCGGAGAAATTACTGTTTGTGCATTTACAATATTCATTGATTTTTGCGATTGAAAAACATCATGTTATTCATATACCAGAAATGATTGAAGCTACTGACTGAATGAAAGGAGCTGGCATCTCACTCTCTTTGAATCTTCTTTATCATGCTAAGAGGAGCAGGAAAAAGTAAAAAATTTCAGAATTGCACCTTGCAATGCGGAGAAATTACTGTTTGTGCATTTACAATATTCAATGATTTTTGCCATTGAAAAACGTCCCGAAATGATTGAAGCTACTGACTGAATGAAAGGAGCTGGCATCTCACTCTCTTTGAATCTTCTTTATCATGCTAAGAGGAGCAGGAAAAAGCAAAAAATTTCAGAATTGCACCTTGCAATGCAGAGAAATTACTGTTTGTGCATTTACAATATTCATTGATTTTTGTCATTGAAAAACGTCCAGAAATGATTGAAGCTACTGACTGAATGAAAGGAGCTGGCATCTCACTCTCTTTGAATCTTCTTTATCATGCTAAGAGGAGCAGGAAAAAGCAAAAAATTTCAGAATTGCACCTTGCAATGCGACGAAATTACTGTTTGTGCATTTACAATATTCATTGATTTTTGCCATTGAAAAATGTCCAGAAATGATTGAAGCTACTGACTGAATGAAAGGAGCTGGCATCTCACTCTCTTTGAATCTTCTTTATCATGCTAAGAGGAGCAGGAAAATGCAAAAAATTTCAGAATTGCACATTGCAATGCGGAGAAATTACTGTTTGTGCATTTACAATATTCATTGATTTTTGCCATTGAAAAACGTCCAGAAATGATTGAAGCTACTGACTGAATGAAAGGAGCTGACATCTCACTCTCTTTGAATCTTCTTTATCATGCTAAGAGGAGCAGGAAAAAGCAAAAAATTTCAGAATTGCACCTTGCAATGCGGAGAAATTACTGTTTGTGCATTTACAATATTCATTGATTTTTGCCATTGAAAAACGTCCAGAAATGATTGAAGCTACTGACTGAATGAAAGGAGCTGGCATCTCACTCTCTTTGAATCTTCTTTATCATGCTAAGAGGAGCAGGAAAAAGCAAAAAATTTCAGAATTGCACCTTGCAATGCGGAGAAATTACTGTTTGTGCATTTACAATATTCATTGATTTTTGCCATTGAAAAATGTCCAGAAATGATTGAAGCTACTGACTGAATGAAAGGAGCTGGCATCTCACTCTCTTTGAATCTTCTTTATCATGCTAAGAGGAGCAGGAAAAAGCAAAAAATTTCAGAATTGCACCTTGCAATGCGGAGAAATTACTGTTTGTGCATTTACAAAATTCATTGATTTTTGCCATTGAAAAACATCATGTTATTCATATACCAGAAATGATTGAAGCTACTGACTGAAGGAAAGGATCTGGCATCTCACTCTCTTTGAATCTTCTTTATCATGCTAAGAGGAGCAGGAAAAAGCAAAAAATTTCAGAATTGCACCTTGCAATGCGGAGAAATTACTGTTTGTGCATTTACAATATTCATTGATTTTTGCCATTGAAAAACGTCCAGAAATGATTGAAGCTACTGACTGAATGAAAGGAGCTGGCATCTCACTCTCTTTGAATCTTCTTTATCATGCTAAGAGGAGCAGGAAAAAGCAAAAAATTTCAGAATTGCACCTTGCAATGCGGAGAAATTACTGTTTGTGCATTTACAATATTCATTGATTTTTGCCATTGAAAAACGTCCAGAAATGATTGAAGCTACTGACTGAATGAAAGGAGCTGGCATCTCACTCTCTTTGAATCTTCTTTATCATGCTAAGAGGAGCAGGAAAAAGCAAAAAATTTCAGAATTGCACCTTGCAATGCGGAGAAATTACTGTTTGTGCATTTACAATATTCATTGATTTTTGCCATTGAAAAATGTCCAGAAATGATTGAAGCTACTGACTGAATGAAAGGAGCTGGCATCTCACTCTCCTTGAATCTTCTTTATCATGCTAAGAGGAGCAGGAAAAAGCAAAAAATTTCAGAATTGCGCCTTGCAATGCGGAGAAATTACTGTTTGTGCATTTACAAAATTCATTGATTTTTGCCATTGAAAAACATCATGTTATTCATATACCAGAAATGATTGAAGCTACTGACTGAATGAAAGGAGCTGGCATCTCACTCTCTTTGAATCTTCTTTATCATGCTAAGAGGAGCAGGAAAAAGTAAAAAATTTCAGAATTGCACCTTGCAATGCGGAGAAATTACTGTTTGTGCATTTATAATATTCACTGATTTTTGCCATTGAAAAACGTCCAGAAATGATTGAAGCTACTGACTGAACGAAAGGAGCTGGCATCTCACTCTCTTTGAATCTTCTTTATCATGCTAAGAGGAGCAGGAAAAAGCAAAAAATTTCAGAATTGCACCTTGCAATGCGGAGAAATTACTGTTTGTGCATTTACAATATTCATTGATTTTTGCCATTGAAAAACATCATGTTATTCATGTACCAGAAATGTTTGAAGCTACTGACTGAATGAAAGGAGCTGGCATCTCACTCTCTTTGAATCTTCTTTATCATGCTAAGAGGAGCAGGAAAAAGCAAAAAATTTCAGAATTGCACATTGCAATGCGGAGAAATTACTGTTTGTGCATTTACAATATTCATTGATTTTTGCCATTGAAAAACGTCCAGAAATGATTGAAGCTACTGACTGAATGAAAGGAGCTGGCATCTCACTCTCTTTGAATCTTCTTTATCATGCTAAGAGGAGCAGGAAAAAGCAAAAAATTTCAGAATTGCACCTTGCAATGCGGAGAAATTACTGTTTGTGCATTTACAATATTCATTGATTTTTGCCATTGAAAAACGTCCAGAAATGATTGAAGCTACTGACTGAATGAAAGGAGCTGGCATCTCACTCTCTTTGAATCTTCTTTATCATGCTAAGAGGAGCAGGAAAAAGCAAAAAATTTCAGAATTGCACCTTGCAATGCGGAGAAATTACTGTTTGTGCATTTACAATATTCATTGATTTTTGCCATTGAAAAATGTCCAGAAATGATTGAAGCTACTGACTGAATGAAAGGAGCTGGCATCTCACTCTCTTTGAATCTTCTTTATCATGCTAAGAGGAGCAGGAAAAAGCAAAAAATTTCAGAATTGCGCCTTGCAATGCGGAGAAATTACTGTTTGTGCATTTACAAAATTCATTGATTTTTGCCATTGAAAAACATCATGTTATTCATATACCAGAAATGATTGAAGCTACTGACTGAAGGAAAGGATCTGGCATCTCACTCTCTTTGAATCTTCTTTATCATGCTAAGAGGAGCAGGAAAAAGCAAAAAATTTCAGAATTGCACCTTGCAATGCGGAGAAATTACTGTTTGTGCATTTACAATATTCATTGATTTTTGCCATTGAAAAACGTCCAGAAATGATTAAAGCTACTGACTGAATGAAAGGAGCTGGCATCTCACTCTCTTTGAATCTTCTTTATCATGCTAAGAGGAGCAGGAAAAAGCAAAAAATTTCAGAATTGCACCTTGCAATGCGGAGAAATTACTGTTTGTGCATTTACAATATTCATTGATTTTTGCCATTGAAAAATGTCCAGAAAGGATTGAAGCTACTGACTGAATGAAAGGAGCTGGCATCTCACTCTCTTTGAATCTTCTTTATCATGCTAAGAGGAGCAGGAAAAAGCAAAAAATTTCAGAATTGCACCTTGCAATGCGGAGAAATTACTGTTTGTGCATTTACAATATTCATTGATTTTTGCCATTGAAAAATGTCCAGAAATGATTGAAGCTACTGACTGAATGAAAGGAGCTGGCATCTCACTCTCTTTGAATCTTCTTTATCATGCTAAGAGGAGCAGGAAAAAGCAAAAAATTTCAGAATTGCGCCTTGCAATGCGGAGAAATTACTGTTTGTGCATTTACAAAATTCATTGATTTTTGCCATTGAAAAACATCATGTTATTCATATACCAGAAATGATTGAAGCTACTGACTGAAGGAAAGGATCTGGCATCTCACTCTCTTTGAATCTTCTTTATCATGCTAAGAGGAGCAGGAAAAAGCAAAAAATTTCAGAATTGCACCTTGCAATGCAGAGAAATTACTGTTTGTGCATTTACAATATTCATTGATTTTTGTCATTGAAAAACGTCCAGAAATGATTGAAGCTACTGACTGAATGAAAGGAGCTGGCATCTCACTCTCTTTGAATCTTCTTTATCATGCTAAGAGGAGCAGGAAAAAGCAAAAAATTTCAGAATTGCACCTTGCAATGCGGAGAAATTACTGTTTGTGCATTTACAATATTCATTGATTTTTGCCATTGAAAAATGTCCAGAAATGATTGAAGCTACTGACTGAATGAAAGGAGCTGGCATCTCACTCTCTTTGAATCTTCTTTATCATGCTAAGAGGAGCAGGAAAAAGCAAAAAATTTCAGAATTGCACATTGCAATGCGGAGAAATTACTGTTTGTGCATTTACAATATTCATTGATTTTTGCCATTGAAAAACATCCAGAAATGATTGAAGCTACTGACTGAATGAAAGGAGCTGGCATCTCACTCTCTTTGAATCTTCTTTATCATGCTAAGAGGAGCAGGAAAAAGCTAAAAATTTCAGAATTGCACCTTGCAATGCGGAGAAATTACTGTTTGTGCATTTACAATATTCATTGATTTTTGCCATTGAAAAACGTCCAGAAATGATTGAAGCTACTGACTGAATGAAAGGAGCTGGCATCTCACTCTCTTTGAATCTTCTTTATCATGCTAAGAGGAGCAGGAAAAAGCAAAAAAATTCAGAATTGCACCTTGCAATGCGGAGAAATTACTGTTTGTGCATTTACAATATTCATTGATTTTTGCCATTGAAAAATGTCCAGAAATGATTGAAGCTACTGACTGAATGAAAGGAGCTGGCATCTCACTCTCTTTGAATCTTCTTTATCATGCTAAGAGGAGCAGGAAAAAGCAAAAAATTTCAGAATTGCGCCTTGCAATGCGGAGAAATTACTGTTTGTGCATTTACAAAATTCATTGATTTTTGCCATTGAAAAACATCATGTTATTCATATACCAGAAATGATTGAAGCTACTGACTGAAGGAAAGGATCTGGCATCTCACTCTCTTTGAATCTTCTTTATCATGCTAAGAGGAGCAGGAAAAAGCAAAAAATTTCAGAATTGCACCTTGCAATGCGGAGAAATTACTGTTTGTGCATTTACAATATTCATTGATTTTTGCCATTGAAAAACGTCCAGAAATGATTGAAGCTACTGACTGAATGAAAGGAGCTGGCATCTCACTCTCTTTGAATCTTCTTTATCATGCTAAGAGGAGCAGGAAAAAGCAAAAAATTTCAGAATTGCACCTTGCAATGCGGAGAAATTACTGTTTGTGCATTTACAATATTCATTGATTTTTGCCATTGAAAAACGTCCAGAAATGATTGAAGCTACTGACTGAATGAAAGGAGCTGGCATCTCACTCTCTTTGAATCTTCTTTATCATGCTAAGAGGAGCAGGAAAAAGCAAAAAATTTCAGAATTGCACCTTGCAATGCGGAGAAATTACTGTTTGTGCATTTACAATATTCATTGATTTTTGCCATTGAAAAATGTCCAGAAATGATTGAAGCTACTGACTGAATGAAAGGAGCTGGCATCTCACTCTCTTTGAATCTTCTTTATCATGCTAAGAGGAGCAGGAAAAAGCAAAAAATTTCAGAATTGCGCCTTGCAATGCGGAGAAATTACTGTTTGTGCATTTACAAAATTCATTGATTTTTGCCATTGAAAAACATCATGTTATTCATATACCAGAAATGATTGAAGCTACTGACTGAAGGAAAGGATCTGGCATCTCACTCTCTTTGAATCTTCTTTATCATGCTAAGAGGAGCAGGAAAAAGCAAAAAATTTCAGAATTGCACCTTGCAATGCGGAGAAATTACTGTTTGTGCATTTACAATATTCATTGATTTTTGCCATTGAAAAACGTCCAGAAATGATTGAAGCTACTGACTGAATGAAAGGAGCTGGCATCTCACTCTCTTTGAATCTTCTTTATCATGCTAAGAGGAGCAGGAAAAAGCAAAAAATTTCAGAATTGCACCTTGCAATGCGGAGAAATTACTGTTTGTGCATTTACAATATTCATTGATTTTTGCGATTGAAAAACATCATGTTATTCATATACCAGAAATGATTGAAGCTACTGACTGAATGAAAGGAGCTGGCATCTCACTCTCTTTGAATCTTCTTTATCATGCTAAGAGGAGCAGGAAAAAGTAAAAAATTTCAGAATTGCACCTTGCAATGCGGAGAAATTACTGTTTGTGCATTTACAATATTCAATGATTTTTGCCATTGAAAAACGTCCCGAAATGATTGAAGCTACTGACTGAATGAAAGGAGCTGGCATCTCACTCTCTTTGAATCTTCTTTATCATGCTAAGAGGAGCAGGAAAAAGCAAAAAATTTCAGAATTGCACCTTGCAATGCAGAGAAATTACTGTTTGTGCATTTACAATATTCATTGATTTTTGTCATTGAAAAACGTCCAGAAATGATTGAAGCTACTGACTGAATGAAAGGAGCTGGCATCTCACTCTCTTTGAATCTTCTTTATCATGCTAAGAGGAGCAGGAAAAAGCAAAAAATTTCAGAATTGCACCTTGCAATGCGGAGAAATTACTGTTTGTGCATTTACAATATTCATTGATTTTTGCCATTGAAAAATGTCCAGAAATGATTGAAGTTACTGACTGAATGAAAGGAGCTGGCATCTCACTCTCTTTGAATCTTCTTTATCATGCTAAGAGGAGCAGGAAAAAGCAAAAAATTTCAGAATTGCACATTGCAATGCGGAGAAATTACTGTTTGTGCATTTACAATATTCATTGATTTTTGCCATTGAAAAACGTCCAGAAATGATTGAAGCTACTGACTGAATGAAAGGAGCTGGCATCTCACTCTCTTTGAATCTTCTTTATCATGCTAAGAGGAGCAGGAAAAAGCAAAAAATTTCAGAATTGCACCTTGCAATGCGGAGAAATTACTGTTTGTGCATTTACAATATTCATTGATTTTTGCCATTGAAAAACGTCCAGAAATGATTGAAGCTACTGACTGAATGAAAGGAGCTGGCATCTCACTCTCTTTGAATCTTCTTTATCATGCTATGATGAGCAGGAAAAAGCAAAAAATTTCAGAATTGCACCTTGCAATGCGGAGAAATTACTGTTTGTGCATTTACAATATTCATTGATTTTTGCCATTGAAAAATGTCCAGAAATGATTGAAGCTACTGACTGAATGAAAGGAGCTGGCATCTCACTCTCTTTGAATCTTCTTTATCATGCTAAGAGGAGCAGGAAAAAGCAAAAAATTTCAGAATTGCGCCTTGCAATGCGGAGAAATTACTGTTTGTGCATTTACAAAATTCATTGATTTTTGCCATTGAAAAACATCATGTTATTCATATACCAGAAATGATTGAAGCTACTGACTGAAGGAAAGGATCTGGCATCTCACTCTCTTTGAATCTTCTTTATCATGCTAAGAGGAGCAGGAAAAAGCAAAAAATTTCAGAATTGCACCTTGCAATGCGGAGAAATTACTGTTTGTGCATTTACAATATTCATTGATTTTTGCCATTGAAAAACGTCCAGAAATGATTGAAGCTACTGACTGAATGAAAGGAGCTGGCATCTCACTCTCTTTGAATCTTCTTTATCATGCTAAGAGGAGCAGGAAAAAGCAAAAAATTTCAGAATTGCACCTTGCAATGCGGAGAAATTACTGTTTGTGCATTTACA
The DNA here is from genome assembly GCF_046119375.1 of Phyllobates terribilis. Classification (NCBI taxonomy): domain Eukaryota; kingdom Metazoa; phylum Chordata; class Amphibia; order Anura; family Dendrobatidae; genus Phyllobates; species Phyllobates terribilis. The sequence goes on from NW_027364180.1 coordinate 254,382, forward strand.
ATATTCATTGATTTTTGCCATTGAAAAACGTCCAGAAATGATTGAAGCTACTGACTGAATGAAAGGAGCTGGCATCTCACTCTCTTTGAATCTTCTTTATCATGCTAAGAGGAGCAGGAAAAAGCAAAAAATTTCAGAATTGCACCTTGCAATGCGGAGAAATTACTGTTTGTGCATTTACAATATTCATTGATTTTTGCCATTGAAAAATGTCCAGAAATGATTGAAGCTACTGACTGAATGAAAGGAGCTGGCATCTCACTCTCTTTGAATCTTCTTTATCATGCTAAGAGGAGCAGGAAAAAGCAAAAAATTTCAGAATTGCGCCTTGCAATGCGGAGAAATTACTGTTTGTGCATTTACAAAATTCATTGATTTTTGCCATTGAAAAACATCATGTTATTCATATACCAGAAATGATTGAAGCTATTGACTGAAGGAAAGGATTTGGCATCTCACTCTCTTTGAATCTTCTTTATCATGCTAAGAGGAGCAGGAAAAAGCAAAAAATTTCAGAATTGCACCTTGCAATGCGGAGAAATTACTGTTTGTGCATTTACAATATTCATTGATTTTTGCCATTGAAAAACGTCCAGAAATGATTGAAGCTACTGACTGAATGAAAGGAGCTGGCATCTCACTCTCTTTGAATCTTCTTTATCATGCTAAGAGGAGCAGGAAAAAGCAAAAAATTTCAGAATTGCACCTTGCAATGCGGAGAAATTACTGTTTGTGCATTTACAATATTCATTGATTTTTGCGATTGAAAAACATCATGTTATTCATATACCAGAAATGATTGAAGCTACTGACTGAATGAAAGGAGCTGGCATCTCACTCTCTTTGAATCTTCTTTATCATGCTAAGAGGAGCAGGAAAAAGTAAAAAATTTCAGAATTGCACCTTGCAATGCGGAGAAATTACTGTTTGTGCATTTACAATATTCAATGATTTTTGCCATTGAAAAACGTCCAGAAATGATTGAAGCTACTGACTGAATGAAAGGAGCTGGCATCTCACTCTCTTTGAATCTTGTTTACCATGCTAAGAGGAGCAGGAAAAAGCAAAAAATTTCAGAATTGCACCTTGCAATGCGGAGAAATTACTGTTTGTGCATTTACAATATTCATTGATTTTTGCCATTGAAAAACGTCCAGAAATGATTGAAGCTACTGACTGAATGAAAGGAGCTGGCATCTCACTCTCTTTGAATCTTCTTTATCATGCTAAGAGGAGCAGGAAAAAGCAAAAAATTTCAGAATTGCACCTTGCAATGCGGAGAAATTACTGTTTGTGCATTTACAATATTCATTGATTTTTGACATTGAAAAACGTCCAGAAATGATTGAAGCTACTGACTGAATGAAAGGAGCTGGCATCTCACTCTCTTTGAATCTTCTTTATCATGCTAAGAGGAGCAGGAAAAAGCAAAAAATTTCAGAATTGCACCTTGCAATGCGGAGAAATTACTGTTTGTGCATTTACAATATTCATTGATTTTTGCCATTGAAAAATGTCCAGAAATGATTGAAGCTACTGACTGAATGAAAGGAGCTGGCATCTCACTCTCTTTGAATCTTCTTTATCATGCTAAGAGGAGCAGGAAAAAGCAAAAAATTTCAGAATTGCGCCTTGCAATGCGGAGAAATTACTGTTTGTGCATTTACAAAATTCATTGATTTTTGCCATTGAAAAACATCATGTTATTCATATACCAGAAATGATTGAAGCTACTGACTGAAGGAAAGGATATGGCATCTCACTCTCTTTGAATCTTCTTTATCATGCTTAGAGGAGCAGGAAAAAGCAAAAAATTTCAGAATTGCACCTTGCAATGCGGAGAAATTACTGTTTGTGCATTTACAATATTCATTGATTTTTGCCATTGAAAAACGTCCAGAAATGATTGAAGCTACTGACTGAATGAAAGGAGCTGGCATCTCACTCTCTTTGAATCTTCTTTATCATGCTAAGAGGAGCAGGAAAAAGCAAAAAATTTCAGAATTGCACCTTGCAATGCGGAGAAATTACTGTTTGTGCATTTACAATATTCATTGATTTTTGCGATTGAAAAACATCATGTTATTCATATACCAGAAATGATTGAAGCTACTGACTGAATGAAAGGAGCTGGCATCTCACTCTCTTTGAATCTTCTTTATCATGCTAAGAGGAGCAGGAAAAAGTAAAAAATTTCAGAATTGCACCTTGCAATGCGGAGAAATTACTGTTTGTGCATTTACAATATTCATTGATTTTTGCCATTGAAAAACGTCCAGAAATGATTGAAGCTACTGACTGAATGAAAGGAGCTGGCATCTCACTCTCTTTGAATCTTCTTTATCATGCTAAGAGGAGCAGGAAAAAGCAAAAAATTTCAGAATTGCACCTTGCAATGCGGAGAAATTACTGTTTGTGCATTTACAATATTCATTGATTTTTGCTATTGAAAAACATCATGTTATTCATATACCAGAAATGATTGAAGCTACTGACTGAATGAAAGGAGCTGGCATCTCACTCTCTTTGAATCTTCTTTATCATGCTAAGAGGAGCAGGAAAAAGCAAAAAATTTCAGAATTGCACCTTGCAATGCGGAGAAATTACTGTTTGTGCATTTACAATATTCATTGATTTTTGCTATTGAAAAACATCATGTTATTCATATACCAGAAATGATTGAAGCTACTGACTGAATGAAAGGAGCTGGCATCTCACTCTCTTTGAATCTTCTTTATCATGCTAAGAGGAGCAGGAAAAAGCAAAAAATTTCAGAATTGCACCTTGCAATGCGGAGAAATTACAGTTTGTGCATTTACAATATTCATTGATTTTTGCCATTGAAAAACGTCCAGAAATGATTGAAGCTACTGACTGAATGAAAGGAGCTGGCATCTCACTCTCTTTGAATCTTCTTTATCATGCTAAGAGGAGCAGGAAAAAGCAAAAAATTTCAGAATTGCACCTTGCAATGCGGAGAAATTACTGTTTGTGCATTTACAATATTCATTGATTTTTGCCATTGAAAAAGGTCCAGAAATAATTGAAGGTACTGACTGAATGAAAGGAGCTGGCATCTCACTCTCTTTGAATCTTCTTTATCATGCTAAGAGGAGCAGGAAAAAGCAAAAAATTTCAGAATTGCACCTTGCAATGCGGAGAAATTACTGTTTGTGCATTTACAATATTCATTGATTTTTGCCATTGAAAAACGTCCAGAAATGATTGAAGCTACTGACTGAATGAAAGGAGCTGGCATCTCACTCTCTTTGAATCTTCTTTATCATGCTAAGAGGAGCAGGAAAAAGCAAAAAATTTCAGAATTGCACCTTGCAATGCGGAGAAATTACTGTTTGTGCATTTACAATATTCATTGATTTTTGCCATTGAAAAATGTCCAGAAATGATTGAAGCTACTGACTGAATGAAAGGAGCTGGCATCTCACTCTCTTTGAATCTTCTTTATCATGCTAAGAGGAGCAGGAAAAAGCAAAAAATTTCAGAATTGCGCCTTGCAATGCGGAGAAATTACTGTTTGTGCATTTACAAAATTCATTGATTTTTGCCATTGAAAAACATCATGTTATTCATATACCAGAAATGATTGAAGCTACTGACTGAAGGAAAGGATCTGGCATCTCACTCTCTTTGAATCTTCTTTATCATGCTTAGAGGAGCAGGAAAAAGCAAAAAATTTCAGAATTGCACCTTGCAATGCGGAGAAATTACTGTTTGTGCATTTACAATATTCATTGATTTTTGCCATTGAAAAACGTCCAGAAATGATTGAAGCTACTGACTGAATGAAAGGAGCTGGCATCTCACTCTCTTTGAATCTTCTTTATCATGCTAAGAGGAGCAGGAAAAAGCAAAAAATTTCAGAATTGCACCTTGCAATGCGGAGAAATTACTGTTTGTGCATTTACAATATTCATTGATTTTTGCGATTGAAAAACATCATGTTATTCATATACCAGAAATGATTGAAGCTACTGACTGAATGAAAGGAGCTGGCATCTCACTCTCTTTGAATCTTCTTTATCATGCTAAGAGGAGCAGGAAAAAGTAAAAAATTTCAGAATTGCACCTTGCAATGCGGAGAAATTACTGTTTGTGCATTTACAATATTCAATGATTTTTGCCATTGAAAAACGTCCAGAAATGATTGAAGCTACTGACTGAATGAAAGGAGCTGGCATCTCACTCTCTTTGAATCTTGTTTATCATGCTAAGAGGAGCAGGAAAAAGCAAAAAATTTCAGAATTGCACTTTGCAATGCGGAGAAATTACTGTTTGTGCATTTACAATATTCATTGATTTTTGCCATTGAAAAACGTCCAGAAATGATTGAAGCTACTGACTGAATGAAAGGAGCTGGCATCTCACTCTCTTTGAATCTTCTTTATCATGCTAAGAGGAGCAGGAAAAAGCAAAAAATTTCAGAATTGCACCTTGCAATGCGGAGAAATTACTGTTTGTGCATTTACAATATTCATTGATTTTTGCCATTGAAAAACATCATGTTATTCATATACCAGAAATGATTGAAGCTACTGACTGAATGAAAGGAGCTGGCATCTCACTCTCTTTGAATCTTCTTTATCATGCTAAGAGGAGCAGGAAAAAGTAAAAAATTTCAGAATTGCACCTTGCAATGCGGAGAAATTACTGTTTGTGCATTTATAATATTCAATGATTTTTGCCATTGAAAAACGTCCAGAAATGATTGAAGCTACTGACTGAACGAAAGGAGCTGGCATCTCACTCTCTTTGAATCTTCTTTATCATGCTAAGAGGAGCAGGAAAAAGCAAAAAATTTCAGAATTGCACCTTGCAATGCGGAGAAATTACTGTTTGTGCATTTACAATATTCATTGATTTTTGCCATTGAAAAACATCATGTTATTCATGTACCAGAAATGTTTGAAGCTACTGACTGAATGAAAGGAGCTGGCATCTCACTCTCTTTGAATCTTCTTTATCATGCTAAGAGGAGCAGGAAAAAGCAAAAAATTTCAGAATTGCACATTGCAATGCGGAGAAATTACTGTTTGTGCATTTACAATATTCATTGATTTTTGCCATTGAAAAACGTCCAGAAATGATTGAAGCTACTGACTGAATGAAAGGAGCTGGCATCTCACTCTCTTTGAATCTTCTTTATCATGCTAAGAGGAGCAGGAAAAAGCAAAAAATTTCAGAATTGCACCTTGCAATGCGGAGAAATTACTGTTTGTGCATTTACAATATTCATTGATTTTTGCCATTGAAAAACGTCCAGAAATGATTGAAGCTACTGACTGAATGAAAGGAGCTGGCATCTCACTCTCTTTGAATCTTCTTTATCATGCTAAGAGGAGCAGGAAAAAGCAAAAAAATTCAGAATTGCACCTTGCAATGCGGAGAAATTACTGTTTGTGCATTTACAATATTCATTGATTTTTGCCATTGAAAAATGTCCAGAAATGATTGAAGCTACTGACTGAATGAAAGGAGCTGGCATCTCACTCTCTTTGAATCTTCTTTATCATGCTAAGAGGAGCAGGAAAAAGCAAAAAATTTCAGAATTGCGCCTTGCAATGCGGAGAAATTACTGTTTGTGCATTTACAAAATTCATTGATTTTTGCCATTGAAAAACATCATGTTATTCATATACCAGAAATGATTGAAGCTACTGACTGAAGGAAAGGATCTGGCATCTCACTCTCTTTGAATCTTCTTTATCATGCTAAGAGGAGCAGGAAAAAGCAAAAAATTTCAGAATTGCACCTTGCAATGCGGAGAAATTACTGTTTGTGCATTTACAATATTCATTGATTTTTGCCATTGAAAAACGTCCAGAAATGATTGAAGCTACTGACTGAATGAAAGGAGCTGGCATCTCACTCTCTTTGAATCTTCTTTATCATGCTAAGAGGAGCAGGAAAAAGCAAAAAATTTCAGAATTGCACCTTGCAATGCGGAGAAATTACTGTTTGTGCATTTACAATATTCATTGATTTTTGCCATTGAAAAACGTCCAGAAATGATTGAAGCTACTGACTGAATGAAAGGAGCTGGCATCTCACTCTCTTTGAATCTTCTTTATCATGCTAAGAGGAGCAGGAAAAAGCAAAAAATTTCAGAATTGCACCTTGCAATGCGGAGAAATGACTGTTTGTGCATTTACAATATTCATTGATTTTTGCCATTGAAAAATGTCCAGAAATGATTGAAGCTACTGACTGAATGAAAGGAGCTGGCATCTCACTCTCTTTGAATCTTCTTTATCATGCTAAGAGGAGCAGGAAAAAGCAAAAAATTTCAGAATTGCGCCTTGCAATGCGGAGAAATTACTGTTTGTGCATTTACAAAATTCATTGATTTTTGCCATTGAAAAACATCATGTTATTCATATACCAGAAATGATTGAAGCTACTGACTGAAGGAAAGGATCTGGCATCTCACTCTCTTTGAATCTTCTTTATCATGCTAAGAGGAGCAGGAAAAAGCAAAAAGTTTCAGAATTGCACCTTGCAATGCGGAGAAATTACTGTTTGTGCATTTACAATATTCATTGGTTTTTGCCATTGAAAAACGTCCAGAAATGATTGAAGCTACTGACTGAATGAAAGGAGCTGGCATCTCACTCTCTTTGAATCTTCTTTATCATGCTAAGAGGAGCAGGAAAAAGCAAAAAATTTCAGAATTGCACCTTGCAATGCGGAGAAATTACTGTTTGTGCATTTACAATATTCATTGATTTTTGCGATTGAAAAACATCATGTTATTCATATACCAGAAATGATTGAAGCTACTGACTGAATGAAAGGAGCTGGCATCTCACTCTCTTTGAATCTTCTTTATCATGCTAAGAGGAGCAGGAAAAAGTAAAAAATTTCAGAATTGCACCTTGCAATGCGGAGAAATTACTGATTGTGCATTTACAATATTCAATGATTTTTGCCATTGAAAAACGTCCAGAAATGATTAAAGCTACTGACTGAATGAAAGGAGCTGGCATCTCACTCTCTTTGAATCTTCTTTATCATGCTAAGAGGAGCAGGAAAAAGCAAAAAATTTCAGAATTGCACCTTGCATTGCGGAGAAATTACTGTTTGTGCATTTACAATATTCATTGATTTTTGCCATTGAAAAACGTCCAGAAATGATTGAAGCTACTGACTGAATGAAAGGAGCTGGCATCTCACTCTCTTTGAATCTTCTTTATCATGCTAAGAGGAGCAGGAAAAAGCAAAAAATTTCAGAATTGCGCCTTGCAATGCGGAGAAATTACTGTTTGTGCATTTACAAAATTCATTGATTTTTGCCATTGAAAAACATCATGTTATTCATATACCAGAAATGATTGAAGCTACTGACTGAAGGAAAGGATATGGCATCTCACTCTCTTTGAATCTTCTTTATCATGCTTAGAGGAGCAGGAAAAAGCAAAAAATTTCAGAATTGCACCTTGCAATGCGGAGAAATGACTGTTTGTGCATTTACAATATTCATTGATTTTTGCCATTGAAAAATGTCCAGAAATGATTGAAGCTACTGACTGAATGAAAGGAGCTGGCATCTCACTCTCTTTGAATCTTCTTTATCATGCTAAGAGGAGCAGGAAAAAGCAAAAAATTTCAGAATTGCGCCTTGCAATGCGGAGAAATTACTGTTTGTGCATTTACAAAATTCATTGATTTTTGCCATTGAAAAACATCATGTTATTCATATACCAGAAATGATTGAAGCTACTGACTGAAGGAAAGGATCTGGCATCTCACTCTCTTTGAATCTTCTTTATCATGCTAAGAGGAGCAGGAAAAAGCAAAAAGTTTCAGAATTGCACCTTGCAATGCGGAGAAATTACTGTTTGTGCATTTACAATATTCATTGGTTTTTGCCATTGAAAAACGTCCAGAAATGATTGAAGCTACTGACTGAATGAAAGGAGCTGGCATCTCACTCTCTTTGAATCTTCTTTATCATGCTAAGAGGAGCAGGAAAAAGCAAAAAATTTCAGAATTGCACCTTGCAATGCGGAGAAATTACTGTTTGTGCATTTACAATATTCATTGATTTTTGCGATTGAAAAACATCATGTTATTCATATACCAGAAATGATTGAAGCTACTGACTGAATGAAAGGAGCTGGCATCTCACTCTCTTTGAATCTTCTTTATCATGCTAAGAGGAGCAGGAAAAAGTAAAAAATTTCAGAATTGCACCTTGCAATGCGGAGAAATTACTGATTGTGCATTTACAATATTCAATGATTTTTGCCATTGAAAAACGTCCAGAAATGATTAAAGCTACTGACTGAATGAAAGGAGCTGGCATCTCACTCTCTTTGAATCTTCTTTATCATGCTAAGAGGAGCAGGAAAAAGCAAAAAATTTCAGAATTGCACCTTGCATTGCGGAGAAATTACTGTTTGTGCATTTACAATATTCATTGATTTTTGCCATTGAAAATCGTCCAGAAATGATTGAAGCTACTGACTGAATGAAAGGAGCTGGCATCTCACTCTCTTTGAATCTTCTTTATCATGCTAAGAGGAGCAGGAAAAAGCAAAAAATTTCAGAATTGCGCCTTGCAATGCGGAGAAATTACTGTTTGTGCATTTACAAAATTCATTGATTTTTGCCATTGAAAAACATCATGTTATTCATATACCAGAAATGATTGAAGCTACTGACTGAAGGAAAGGATATGGCATCTCACTCTCTTTGAATCTTCTTTATCATGCTTAGAGGAGCAGGAAAAAGCAAAAAATTTCAGAATTGCACCTTGCAATGCGGAGAAATTACTGTTTGTGCATTTACAATATTCATTGATTTTTGCCATTGAAAAACGTCCAGAAATGATTGAAGCTACTGACTGAATGAAAGGAGCTGGCATCTCACTCTCTTTGAATCTTCTTTATCATGCTAAGAGGAGCAGGAAAAAGCAAAAAATTTCAGAATTGCACCTTGCAATGCGGAGAAATTACTGTTTGTGCATTTACAATATTCATTGATTTTTGCGATTGAAAAACATCATGTTATTCATATACCAGAAATGATTGAAGCTACTGACTGAATGAAAGGAGCTGGCATCTCACTCTCTTTGAATCTTCTTTATCATGCTAAGAGGAGCAGGAAAAAGTAAAAAATTTCAGAATTGCACCTTGCAATGCGGAGAAATTACTGTTTGTGCATTTACAATATTCATTGATTTTTGCCATTGAAAAACGTCCAGAAATGATTGAAGCTACTGACTGAATGAAAGGAGCTGGCATCTCACTCTCTTTGAATCTTCTTTATCATGCTAAGAGGAGCAGGAAAAAGCAAAAAATTTCAGAATTGCACCTTGCAATGCGGAGAAATTACTGTTTGTGCATTTACAATATTCATTGATTTTTGCTATTGAAAAACATCATGTTATTCATATACCAGAAATGATTGAAGCTACTGACTGAATGAAAGGAGCTGGCATCTCACTCTCTTTGAATCTTCTTTATCATGCTAAGAGGAGCAGGAAAAAACAAAAAATTTCAGAATTGCACCTTGCAATGCGGAGAAATTACAGTTTGTGCATTTACAATATTCATTGATTTTTGCCATTGAAAAACGTCCAGAAATGATTGAAGCTACTGACTGAATGAAAGGAGCTGGCATCTCACTCTCTTTGAATCTTCTTTATCATGCTAAGAGGAGCAGGAAAAAGCAAAAAATTTCAGAATTGCACCTTGCAATGCGGAGAAATTACTGTTTGTGCATTTACAATATTCATTGATTTTTGCCATTGAAAAAGGTCCAGAAATAATTGAAGGTACTGACTGAATGAAAGGAGCTGGCATCTCACTCTCTTTGAATCTTCTTTATCATGCTAAGAGGAGCAGGAAAAAGCAAAAAATTTCAGAATTGCACCTTGCAATGCGGAGAAATTACTGTTTGTGCATTTACAATATTCATTGATTTTTGCCATTGAAAAACGTCCAGAAATGATTGAAGCTACTGACTGAATGAAAGGAGCTGGCATCTCACTCTCTTTGAATCTTCTTTATCATGCTAAGAGGAGCAGGAAAAAGCAAAAAATTTCAGAATTGCACCTTGCAATGCGGAGAAATTACTGTTTGTGCATTTACAATATTCATTGATTTTTGCCATTGAAAAATGTCCAGAAATGATTGAAGCTACTGACTGAATGAAAGGAGCTGGCATCTCACTCTCTTTGAATCTTCTTTATCATGCTAAGAGGAGCAGGAAAAAGCAAAAAATTTCAGAATTGCGCCTTGCAATGCGGAGAAATTACTGTTTGTGCATTTACAAAATTCATTGATTTTTGCCATTGAAAAACATCATGTTATTCATATACCAGAAATGATTGAAGCTACTGACTGAAGGAAAGGATCTGGCATCTCACTCTCTTTGAATCTTCTTTATCATGCTTAGAGGAGCAGGAAAAAGCAAAAAATTTCAGAATTGCACCTTGCAATGCGGAGAAATTACTGTTTGTGCATTTACAATATTCATTGATTTTTGCCATTGAAAAACGTCCAGAAATGATTGAAGCTACTGACTGAATGAAAGGAGCTGGCATCTCACTCTCTTTGAATCTTCTTTATCATGCTAAGAGGAGCAGGAAAAAGCAAAAAATTTCAGAATTGCACCTTGCAATGCGGAGAAATTACTGTTTGTGCATTTACAATATTCATTGATTTTTGCGATTGAAAAACATCATGTTATTCATATACCAGAAATGATTGAAGCTACTGACTGAATGAAAGAAGCTGGCATCTCACTCTCTTTGAATCTTCTTTATCATGCTAAGAGGAGCAGGAAAAAGTAAAAAATTTCAGAATTGCACCTTGCAATGCGGAGAAATTACTGTTTGTGCATTTACAATATTCAATGATTTTTGCCATTGAAAAACGTCCAGAAATGATTGAAGCTACTGACTGAATGAAAGGAGCTGGCATCTCACTCTCTTTGAATCTTGTTTATCATGCTAAGAGGAGCAGGAAAAAGCAAAAAATTTCAGAATTGCACTTTGCAATGCGGAGAAATTACTGTTTGTGCATTTACAATATTCATTGATTTTTGCCATTGAAAAACGTCCAGAAATGATTGAAGCTACTGACTGAATGAAAGGAGCTGGCATCTCACTCTCTTTGAATCTTCTTTATCATGCTAAGAGGAGCAGGAAAAAGCAAAAAATTTCAGAATTGCACCTTGCAATGCTGAGAAATTACTGTTTGTGCATTTACAATATTCATTGATTTTTGCCATTGAAAAACATCATGTTATTCATATACCAGAAATGATTGAAGCTACTGACTGAATGAAAGGAGCTGGCATCTCACTCTCTTTGAATCTTCTTTATCATGCTAAGAGGAGCAGGAAAAAGTAAAAAATTTCAGAATTGCACCTTGCAATGCGGAGAAATTACTGTTTGTGCATTTATAATATTCAATGATTTTTGCCATTGAAAAACGTCCAGAAATGATTGAAGCTACTGACTGAACGAAAGGAGCTGGCATCTCACTCTCTTTGAATCTTCTTTATCATGCTAAGAGGAGCAGGAAAAAGCAAAAAATTTCAGAATTGCACCTTGCAATGCGGAGAAATTACTGTTTGTGCATTTACAATATTCATTGATTTTTGCCATTGAAAAACATCATGTTATTCATGTACCAGAAATGTTTGAAGCTACTGACTGAATGAAAGGAGCTGGCATCTCACTCTCTTTGAATCTTCTTTATCATGCTAAGAGGAGCAGGAAAAAGCAAAAAATTTCAGAATTGCACATTGCAATGCGGAGAAATTACTGTTTGTGCATTTACAATATTCATTGATTTTTGCCATTGAAAAACGTCCAGAAATGATTGAAGCTACTGACTGAATGAAAGGAGCTGGCATCTCACTCTCTTTGAATCTTCTTTATCATGCTAAGAGGAGCAGGAAAAAGCAAAAAATTTCAGAATTGCACCTTGCAATGCGGAGAAATTACTGTTTGTGCATTTACAATATTCATTGATTTTTGCCATTGAAAAACGTCCAGAAATGATTGAAGCTACTGACTGAATGAAAGGAGCTGGCATCTCACTCTCTTTGAATCTTCTTTATCATGCTAAGAGGAGCAGGAAAAAGCAAAAAAATTCAGAATTGCACCTTGCAATGCGGAGAAATTACTGTTTGTGCATTTACAATATTCATTGATTTTTGCCATTGAAAAATGTCCAGAAATGATTGAAGCTACTGACTGAATGAAAGGAGCTGGCATCTCACTCTCTTTGAATCTTCTTTATCATGCTAAGAGGAGCAGGAAAAAGCAAAAAATTTTAGAATTGCGCCTTGCAATGCGGAGAAATTACTGTTTGTGCATTTACAAAATTCATTGATTTTTGCCATTGAAAAACATCATGTTATTCATATACCAGAAATGATTGAAGCTACTGACTGAAGGAAAGGATCTGGCATCTCACTCTCTTTGAATCTTCTTTATCATGCTAAGAGGAGCAGGAAAAAGCAAAAAATTTCAGAATTGCACCTTGCAATGCGGAGAAATTACTGTTTGTGCATTTACAATATTCATTGATTTTTGCCATTGAAAAACGTCCAGAAATGATTGAAGCTACTGACTGAATGAAAGGAGCTGGCATCTCACTCTCTTTGAATCTTCTTTATCATGCTAAGAGGAGCAGGAAAAAGCAAAAAATTTCAGAATTGCACCTTGCAATGCGGAGAAGTTACTGTTTGTGCATTTACAATATTCATTGATTTTTGCCATTGAAAAACGTCCAGAAATGATTGAAGCTACTGACTGAATGAAAGGAGCTGGCATCTCACTCTCTTTGAATCTTCTTTATCATGCTAAGAGGAGCAGGAAAAAGCAAAAAATTTCAGAATTGCACCTTGCAATGCGGAGAAATGACTGTTTGTGCATTTACAATATTCATTGATTTTTGCCATTGAAAAATGTCCAGAAATGATTGAAGCTACTGACTGAATGAAAGGAGCTGGCATCTCACTCTCTTTGAATCTTCTTTATCATGCTAAGAGGAGCAGGAAAAAGCAAAAAATTTCAGAATTGCGCCTTGCAATGCGGAGAAATTACTGTTTGTGCATTTACAAAATTCATTGATTTTTGCCATTGAAAAACATCATGTTATTCATATACCAGAAATGATTGAAGCTACTGACTGAAGGAAAGGATCTGGCATCTCACTCTCTTTGAATCTTCTTTATCATGCTAAGAGGAGCAGGAAAAAGCAAAAAGTTTCAGAATTGCACCTTGCAATGCGGAGAAATTACTGTTTGTGCATTTACAATATTCATTGGTTTTTGCCATTGAAAAACGTCCAGAAATGATTGAAGCTACTGACTGAATGAAAGGAGCTGGCATCTCACTCTCTTTGAATCTTCTTTATCATGCTAAGAGGAGCAGGAAAAAGCAAAAAATTTCAGAATTGCACCTTGCAATGCGGAGAAATTACTGTTTGTGCATTTACAATATTCATTGATTTTTGCGATTGAAAAACATCATGTTATTCATATACCAGAAATGATTGAAGCTACTGACTGAATGAAAGGAGCTGGCATCTCACTCTCTTTGAATCTTCTTTATCATGCTAAGAGGAGCAGGAAAAAGTAAAAAATTTCAGAATTGCACCTTGCAATGCGGAGAAATTACTGATTGTGCATTTACAATATTCAATGATTTTTGCCATTGAAAAACGTCCAGAAATGATTAAAGCTACTGACTGAATGAAAGGAGCTGGCATCTCACTCTCTTTGAATCTTCTTTATCATGCTAAGAGGAGCAGGAAAAAGCAAAAAATTTCAGAATTGCACCTTGCATTGCGGAGAAATTACTGTTTGTGCATTTACAATATTCATTGATTTTTGCCATTGAAAAACGTCCAGAAATGATTGAAGCTACTGACTGAATGAAAGGAGCTGGCATCTCACTCTCTTTGAATCTTCTTTATCATGCTAAGAGGAGCAGGAAAAAACAAAAAATTTCAGAATTGCACCTTGCAATGCGGAGAAATTACTGTTTGTGCATTTACAATATTCATTGATTTTTGCCATTGAAAAACATCATGTTATTCATATACCAGAAATGATTGAAGCTACTGACTGAATGAAAGGAGCTGGCATCTCACTCTCTTTGAATCTTCTTTATCATGCTAAGAGGAGCAGGAAAAAGTAAAAAATTTCAGAATTGCGCCTTGCAATGCGGAGAAATTACTGTTTGTGCATTTACAAAATTCATTGATTTTTGCCATTGAAAAACATCATGTTATTCATATACCAGAAATGATTGAAGCTACTGACTGAAGGAAAGGATCTGGCATCTCACTCTCTTTGAATCTTCTTTATCATGCTTAGAGGAGCAGGAAAAAGCAAAGAATTTCAGAATTGCACCTTGCAATGCGGAGAAATTACTGTTTGTGCATTTACAATATTCATTGATTTTTGCCATTGAAAAACGTCCAGAAATGATTGAAGCTACTGACTGAATGAAAGGAGCTGGCATCTCACTCTCTTTGAATCTTCTTTATCATGCTAAGAGGAGCAGGAAAAAGCAAAAAATTTCAGAATTGCACGTTGCAATGCGGAGAAATTACTGTTTGTGCATTTACAATATTCATTGATTTTTGCGATTGAAAAACATCATGTTATTCATATACCAGAAATGATTGAAGCTACTGACTGAATGAAAGGAGCTGGCATCTCACTCTCTTTGAATCTTCTTTATCATGCTAAGAGGAGCAGGAAAAAGTAAAAAATTTCAGAATTGCACCTTGCAATGCGGAGAAATTACTGTTTGTGCATTTACAATAATCATTGATTTTTGCCATTGAAAAACGTCCAGAAATGATTGAAGCTACTGACTGAATGAAAGGAGCTGGCATCTCACTCTCTTTGAATCTTCTTTATCATGCTAAGAGGAGCAGGAAAAAGCAAAAAATTTCAGAATTGCACCTTGCAATGCGGAGAAATTACTGTTTGTGCATTTACAATATTCATTGATTTTTGCTATTGAAAAACATCATGTTATTCATATACCAGAAATGATTGAAGCTACTGACTGAATGAAAGGAGCTGGCATCTCACTCTCTTTGAATCTTCTTTATCATGCTAAGAGGAGCAGGAAAAAGCAAAAAATTTCAGAATTGCACCTTGCAATGCGGAGAAATTACAGTTTGTGCATTTACAATATTCATTGATTTTTGCCATTGAAAAACGTCCAGAAATGATTGAAGCTACTGACTGAATGAAAGGAGCTGGCATCTCACTCTCTTTGAATCTTCTTTATCATGCTAAGAGGAGCAGGAAAAAGCAAAATATTTCAGAATTGCACCTTGCAATGCGGAGAAATTACTGTTTGTGCATTTACAATATACATTGATTTTTGCCATTGAAAAACGTCCAGAAATGATTGAAGGTACTGACTGAATGAAAGGAGCTGGCATCTCACTCTCTTTGAATCTTCTTTATCATGCTAAGAGGAGCAGGAAAAAGCAAAAAATTTCAGAATTGCACCTTGCAATGCGGAGAAATTACTGTTTGTGCATTTTCAATATTCATTGATTTTTGCCATTGAAAAACGTCCAGAAATGATTGAAGCTACTGACTGAATGAAAGGAGCTGGCATCTCACTCTCTTTGAATCTTCTTTATCATGCTAAGAGGAGCAGGAAAAAGCAAAAAATTTCAGAATTGCACCTTGCAATGCGGAGAAATTACTGTTTGTGCATTTACAATATTCATTGATTTTTGCCATTGAAAAATGTCCAGAAATGATTGAAGCTACTGACTGAATGAAAGGAGCTGGCATCTCACTCTCTTTGAATCTTCTTTATCATGCTAAGAGGAGCAGGAAAAAGCAAAAAATTTCAGAATTGCGCCTTGCAATGCGGAGAAATTACTGTTTGTGCATTTACAAAATTCATTGATTTTTGCCATTGAAAAACATCATGTTATTCATATACCAGAAATGATTGAAGCTACTGACTGAAGGAAAGGATCTGGCATCTCACTCTCTTTGAATCTTCTTTATCATGCTTAGAGGAGCAGGAAAAAGCAAAAAATTTCAGAATTGCACCTTGCAATGCGGAGAAATTACTGTTTGTGCATTTACAATATTCATTGATTTTTGCCATTGAAAAACGTCCAGAAATGATTGAAGCTACTGACTGAATGAAAGGAGCTGGCATCTCACTCTCTTTGAATCTTCTTTATCATGCTAAGAGGAGCAGGAAAAAGCAAAAAATTTCAGAATTGCACCTTGCAATGCGGAGAAATTACTGTTTGTGCATTTACAATATTCATTGATTTTTGCGATTGAAAAACATCATGTTATTCATATACCAGAAATGATTGAAGCTACTGACTGAATGAAAGGAGCTGGCATCTCACTCTCTTTGAATCTTCTTTATCATGCTAAGAGGAGCAGGAAAAAGTAAAAAATTTCAGAATTGCACCTTGCAATGCGGAGAAATTACTGTTTGTGCATTTACAATATTCAATGATTTTTGCCATTGAAAAACGTCCAGAAATGATTGAAGCTACTGACTGAATGAAAGGAGCTGGCATCTTACTCTCTTTGAATCTTGTTTATCATGCTAAGAGGAGCAGGAAAAAGCAAAAAATTTCAGAATTGCACCTTGCAATGCGGAGAAATTACTGTTTGTGCATTTACAATATTCATTGATTTTTGCCATTGAAAAACGTCCAGAAATGATTGAAGCTAATGACTGAATGAAAGGAGCTGGCATCTCACTCTCTTTGAATCTTCTTTATCATGCTAAGAGGAGCAGGAAAAAGCAAAAAATTTCAGAATTGCACCTTGCAATGCGGAGAAATTACTGTTTGTGCATTTACAATATTCATTGATTTTTGCCATTGAAAAACATCATGTTATTCATATACCAGAAATGATTGAAGCTACTGACTGAATGAAAGGAGCTGGCATCTCACTCTCTTTGAATCTTCTTTATCATGCTAAGAGGAGCAGGAAAAAGTAAAAAATTTCAGAATTGCACCTTGCAATGCGGAGAAATTACTGTTTGTGCATTTATAATATTCAATGATTTTTGCCATTGAAAAACGTCCAGAAATGATTGAAGCTACTGACTGAACGAAAGGAGCTGGCATCTCACTCTCTTTGAATCTTCTTTATCATGCTAAGAGGAGCAGGAAAAAGCAAAAAATTTCAGAATTGCACCTTGCAATGCGGAGAAATTACTGTTTGTGCATTTACAATATTCATTGATTTTTGCCATTGAAAAACATCATGTTATTCATGTACCAGAAATGTTTGAAGCTACTGACTGAATGAAAGGAGCTGGCATCTCACTCTCTTTGAATCTTCTTTATCATGCTAAGAGGAGCAGGAAAAAGCAAAAAATTTCAGAATTGCACATTGCAATGCGGAGAAATTACTGTTTGTGCATTTACAATATTCATTGATTTTTGCCATTGAAAAACGTCCAGAAATGATTGAAGCTACTGACTGAATGAAAGGAGCTGGCATCTCACTCTCTTTGAATCTTCTTTATCATGCTAAGAGGAGCAGGAAAAAGCAAAAAATTTCAGAATTGCACCTTGCAATGCGGAGAAATTACTGTTTGTGCATTTACAATATTCATTGATTTTTGCCATTGAAAAACGTCCAGAAATGATTGAAGCTACTGACTGAATGAAAGGAGCTGGCATCTCACTCTCTTTGAATCTTCTTTATCATGCTAAGAGGAGCAGGAAAAAGCAAAAAAATTCAGAATTGCACCTTGCAATGCGGAGAAATTACTGTTTGTGCATTTACAATATTCATTGATTTTTGCCATTGAAAAATGTCCAGAAATGATTGAAGCTACTGACTGAATGAAAGGAGCTGGCATCTCACTCTCTTTGAATCTTCTTTATCATGCTAAGAGGAGCAGGAAAAAGCAAAAAATTTTAGAATTGCGCCTTGCAATGCGGAGAAATTACTGTTTGTGCATTTACAAAATTCATTGATTTTTGCCATTGAAAAACATCATGTTATTCATATACCAGAAATGATTGAAGCTACTGACTGAAGGAAAGGATCTGGCATCTCACTCTCTTTGAATCTTCTTTATCATGCTAAGAGGAGCAGGAAAAAGCAAAAAATTTCAGAATTGCACCTTGCAATGCGGAGAAATTACTGTTTGTGCATTTACAATATTCATTGATTTTTGCCATTGAAAAACGTCCAGAAATGATTGAAGCTACTGACTGAATGAAAGGAGCTGGCATCTCACTCTCTTTGAATCTTCTTTATCATGCTAAGAGGAGCAGGAAAAAGCAAAAAATTTCAGAATTGCACCTTGCAATGCGGAGAAGTTACTGTTTGTGCATTTACAATATTCATTGATTTTTGCCATTGAAAAACGTCCAGAAATGATTGAAGCTACTGACTGAATGAAAGGAGCTGGCATCTCACTCTCTTTGAATCTTCTTTATCATGCTAAGAGGAGCAGGAAAAAGCAAAAAATTTCAGAATTGCACCTTGCAATGCGGAGAAATGACTGTTTGTGCATTTACAATATTCATTGATTTTTGCCATTGAAAAATGTCCAGAAATGATTGAAGCTACTGACTGAATGAAAGGAGCTGGCATCTCACTCTCTTTGAATCTTCTTTATCATGCTAAGAGGAGCAGGAAAAAGCAAAAAATTTCAGAATTGCGCCTTGCAATGCGGAGAAATTACTGTTTGTGCATTTACAAAATTCATTGATTTTTGCCATTGAAAAACATCATGTTATTCATATACCAGAAATGATTGAAGCTACTGACTGAAGGAAAGGATCTGGCATCTCACTCTCTTTGAATCTTCTTTATCATGCTAAGAGGAGCAGGAAAAAGCAAAAAGTTTCAGAATTGCACCTTGCAATGCGGAGAAATTACTGTTTGTGCATTTACAATATTCATTGGTTTTTGCCATTGAAAAACGTCCAGAAATGATTGAAGCTACTGACTGAATGAAAGGAGCTGGCATCTCACTCTCTTTGAATCTTCTTTATCATGCTAAGAGGAGCAGGAAAAAGCAAAAAATTTCAGAATTGCACCTTGCAATGCGGAGAAATTACTGTTTGTGCATTTACAATATTCATTGATTTTTGCGATTGAAAAACATCATGTTATTCATATACCAGAAATGATTGAAGCTACTGACTGAATGAAAGGAGCTGGCATCTCACTCTCTTTGAATCTTCTTTATCATGCTAAGAGGAGCAGGAAAAAGTAAAAAATTTCAGAATTGCACCTTGCAATGCGGAGAAATTACTGATTGTGCATTTACAATATTCAATGATTTTTGCCATTGAAAAACGTCCAGAAATGATTAAAGCTACTGACTGAATGAAAGGAGCTGGCATCTCACTCTCTTTGAATCTTCTTTATCATGCTAAGAGGAGCAGGAAAAAGCAAAAAATTTCAGAATTGCACCTTGCATTGCGGAGAAATTACTGTTTGTGCATTTACAATATTCATTGATTTTTGCCATTGAAAAACGTCCAGAAATGATTGAAGCTACTGACTGAATGAAAGGAGCTGGCATCTCACTCTCTTTGAATCTTCTTTATCATGCTAAGAGGAGCAGGAAAAAACAAAAAATTTCAGAATTGCACCTTGCAATGCGGAGAAATTACTGTTTGTGCATTTACAATATTCATTGATTTTTGCCATTGAAAAACATCATGTTATTCATATACCAGAAATGATTGAAGCTACTGACTGAATGAAAGGAGCTGGCATCTCACTCTCTTTGAATCTTCTTTATCATGCTAAGAGGAGCAGGAAAAAGTAAAAAATTTCAGAATTGCGCCTTGCAATGCGGAGAAATTACTGTTTGTGCATTTACAAAATTCATTGATTTTTGCCATTGAAAAACATCATGTTATTCATATACCAGAAATGATTGAAGCTACTGACTGAAGGAAAGGATCTGGCATCTCACTCTCTTTGAATCTTCTTTATCATGCTTAGAGGAGCAGGAAAAAGCAAAGAATTTCAGAATTGCACCTTGCAATGCGGAGAAATTACTGTTTGTGCATTTACAATATTCATTGATTTTTGCCATTGAAAAACGTCCAGAAATGATTGAAGCTACTGACTGAATGAAAGGAGCTGGCATCTCACTCTCTTTGAATCTTCTTTATCATGCTAAGAGGAGCAGGAAAAAGCAAAAAATTTCAGAATTGCACGTTGCAATGCGGAGAAATTACTGTTTGTGCATTTACAATATTCATTGATTTTTGCGATTGAAAAACATCATGTTATTCATATACCAGAAATGATTGAAGCTACTGACTGAATGAAAGGAGCTGGCATCTCACTCTCTTTGAATCTTCTTTATCATGCTAAGAGGAGCAGGAAAAAGTAAAAAATTTCAGAATTGCACCTTGCAATGCGGAGAAATTACTGTTTGTGCATTTACAATATTCATTGATTTTTGCCTTTGAAAAACGTCCAGAAATGATTGAAGCTACTGACTGAATGAAAGGAGCTGGCATCTCACTCTCTTTGAATCTTCTTTATCATGCTAAGAGGAGCAGGAAAAAGCAAAAAATTTCAGAATTGCACCTTGCAATGCGGAGAAATTACTGTTTGTGCATTTACAATATTCATTGATTTTTGCTATTGAAAAACATCATGTTATTCATATACCAGAAATGATTGAAGCTACTGACTGAATGAAAGGAGCTGGCATCTCACTCTCTTTGAATCTTCTTTATCATGCTAAGAGGAGCAGGAAAAAGCAAAAAATTTCAGAATTGCACCTTGCAATGCGGAGAAATTACAGTTTGTGCATTTACAATATTCATTGATTTTTGCCATTGAAAAACGTCCAGAAATGATTGAAGCTACTGACTGAATGAAAGGAGCTGGCATCTCACTCTCTTTGAATCTTCTTTATCATGCTAAGAGGAGCAGGAAAAAGCAAAATATTTCAGAATTGCACCTTGCAATGCGGAGAAATTACTGTTTGTGCATTTACAATATACATTGATTTTTGCCATTGAAAAACGTCCAGAAATGATTGAAGGTACTGACTGAATGAAAGGAGCTGGCATCTCACTCTCTTTGAATCTTCTTTATCATGCTAAGAGGAGCAGGAAAAAGCAAAAAATTTCAGAATTGCACCTTGCAATGCGGAGAAATTACTGTTTGTGCATTTTCAATATTCATTGATTTTTGCCATTGAAAAACGTCCAGAAATGATTGAAGCTACTGACTGAATGAAAGGAGCTGGCATCTCACTCTCTTTGAATCTTCTTTATCATGCTAAGAGGAGCAGGAAAAAGCAAAAAATTTCAGAATTGCACCTTGCAATGCGGAGAAATTACTGTTTGTGCATTTACAATATTCATTGATTTTTGCCATTGAAAAATGTCCAGAAATGATTGAAGCTACTGACTGAATGAAAGGAGCTGGCATCTCACTCTCTTTGAATCTTCTTTATCATGCTAAGAGGAGCAGGAAAAAGCAAAAAATTTCAGAATTGCGCCTTGCAATGCGGAGAAATTACTGTTTGTGCATTTACAAAATTCATTGATTTTTGCCATTGAAAAACATCATGTTATTCATATACCAGAAATGATTGAAGCTACTGACTGAAGGAAAGGATCTGGCATCTCACTCTCTTTGAATCTTCTTTATCATGCTTAGAGGAGCAGGAAAAAGCAAAAAATTTCAGAATTGCACCTTGCAATGCGGAGAAATTACTGTTTGTGCATTTACAATATTCATTGATTTTTGCCATTGAAAAACGTCCAGAAATGATTGAAGCTACTGACTGAATGAAAGGAGCTGGCATCTCACTCTCTTTGAATCTTCTTTATCATGCTAAGAGGAGCAGGAAAAAGCAAAAAATTTCAGAATTGCACCTTGCAATGCGGAGAAATTACTGTTTGTGCATTTACAATATTCATTGATTTTTGCGATTGAAAAACATCATGTTATTCATATACCAGAAATGATTGAAGCTACTGACTGAATGAAAGGAGCTGGCATCTCACTCTCTTTGAATCTTCTTTATCATGCTAAGAGGAGCAGGAAAAAGTAAAAAATTTCAGAATTGCACCTTGCAATGCGGAGAAATTACTGTTTGTGCATTTACAATATTCAATGATTTTTGCCATTGAAAAACGTCCAGAAATGATTGAAGCTACTGACTGAATGAAAGGAGCTGGCATCTCACTCTCTTTGAATCTTGTTTATCATGCTAAGAGGAGCAGGAAAAAGCAAAAAATTTCAGAATTGCACCTTGCAATGCGGAGAAATTACTGTTTGTGCATTTACAATATTCATTGATTTTTGCCATTGAAAAACGTCCAGAAATGATTGAAGCTAATGACTGAATGAAAGGAGCTGGCATCTCACTCTCTTTGAATCTTCTTTATCATGCTAAGAGGAGCAGGAAAAAGCAAAAAATTTCAGAATTGCACCTTGCAATGCGGAGAAATTACTGTTTGTGCATTTACAATATTCATTGATTTTTGCCATTGAAAAACATCATGTTATTCATATACCAGAAATGATTGAAGCTACTGACTGAATGAAAGGAGCTGGCATCTCACTCTCTTTGAATCTTCTTTATCATGCTAAGAGGAGCAGGAAAAAGTAAAAAATTTCAGAATTGCACCTTGCAATGCGGAGAAATTACTGTTTGTGCATTTATAATATTCAATGATTTTTGCCATTGAAAAACGTCCAGAAATGATTGAAGCTACTGACTGAACGAAAGGAGCTGGCATCTCACTCTCTTTGAATCTTCTTTATCATGCTAAGAGGAGCAGGAAAAAGCAAAAAATTTCAGAATTGCACCTTGCAATGCGGAGAAATTACTGTTTGTGCATTTACAATATTCATTGATTTTTGCCATTGAAAAACATCATGTTATTCATGTACCAGAAATGTTTGAAGCTACTGACTGAATGAAAGGAGCTGGCATCTCACTCTCTTTGAATCTTCTTTATCATGCTAAGAGGAGCAGGAAAAAGCAAAAAATTTCAGAATTGCACATTGCAATGCGGAGAAATTACTGTTTGTGCATTTACAATATTCATTGATTTTTGCCATTGAAAAACGTCCAGAAATGATTGAAGCTACTGACTGAATGAAAGGAGCTGGCATCTCACTCTCTTTGAATCTTCTTTATCATGCTAAGAGGAGCAGGAAAAAGCAAAAAATTTCAGAATTGCACCTTGCAATGCGGAGAAATTACTGTTTGTGCATTTACAATATTCATTGATTTTTGCCATTGAAAAACGTCCAGAAATGATTGAAGCTACTGACTGAATGAAAGGAGCTGGCATCTCACTCTCTTTGAATCTTCTTTATCATGCTAAGAGGAGCAGGAAAAAGCAAAAAATTTCAGAATTGCACCTTGCAATGCGGAGAAATTACTGTTTGTGCATTTACAATATTCATTGATTTTTGCCATTGAAAAATGTCCAGAAATGATTGAAGCTACTGACTGAATGAAAGGAGCTGGCATCTCACTCTCTTTGAATCTTCTTTATCATGCTAAGAGGAGCAGGAAAAAGCAAAAAATTTCAGAATTGCGCCTTGCAATGCGGAGAAATTACTGTTTGTGCATTTACAAAATTCATTGATTTTTGCCATTGAAAAACATCATGTTATTCATATACCAGAAATGATTGAAGCTACTGACTGAAGGAAAGGATCTGGCATCTCACTCTCTTTGAATCTTCTTTATCATGCTAAGAGGAGCAGGAAAAAGCAAAAAATTTCAGAATTGCACCTTGCAATGCGGAGAAATTACTGTTTGTGCATTTACAATATTCATTGATTTTTGCCATTGAAAAACGTCCAGAAATGATTGAAGCTACTGACTGAATGAAAGGAGCTGGCATCTCACTCTCTTTGAATCTTCTTTATCATGCTAAGAGGAGCAGGAAAAAGCAAAAAATTTCAGAATTGCACCTTGCAATGCGGAGAAATTACTGTTTGTGCATTTACAATATTCATTGATTTTTGCCATTGAAAAACGTCCAGAAATGATTGAAGCTACTGACTGAATGAAAGGAGCTGGCATCTCACTCTCTTTGAATCTTCTTTATCATGCTAAGAGGAGCAGGAAAAAGCAAAAAATTTCAGAATTGCACCTTGCAATGCGGAGAAATTACTGTTTGTGCATTTACAATATTCATTGATTTTTGCCATTGAAAAATGTCCAGAAATGATTGAAGCTACTGACTGAATGAAAGGAGCTGGCATCTCACTCTCTTCGAATCTTCTTTATCATGCTAAGAGGAGCAGGAAAAAGCAAAAAATTTCAGAATTGCGCCTTGCAATGCGGAGAAATTACTGTTTGTGCATTTACAAAATTCATTGATTTTTGCCATTGAAAAACATCATGTTATTCATATACCAGAAATGATTGAAGCTACTGACTGAAGGAAAGGATCTGGCATCTCACTCTCTTTGAATCTTCTTTATCATGCTAAGAGGAGCAGGAAAAAGCAAAAAATTTCAGAATTGCACCTTGCAATGCGGAGAAATTACTGTTTGTGCATTTACAATATTCATTGGTTTTTGCCATTGAAAAACGTCCAGAAATGATTGAAGCTACTGACTGAATGAAAGGAGCTGGCATCTCACTCTCTTTGAATCTTCTTTATCATGCTAAGAGGAGCAGGAAAAAGCAAAAAATTTCAGAATTGCACCTTGCAATGCGGAGAAATTACTGTTTGTGCATTTACAATATTCATTGATTTTTGCGATTGAAAAACATCATGTTATTCATATACCAGAAATGATTGAAGCTACTGACTGAATGAAAGGAGCTGGCATCTCACTCTCTTTGAATCTTCTTTATCATGCTAAGAGGAGCAGGAAAAAGTAAAAAATTTCAGAATTGCACCTTGCAATGCGGAGAAATTACTGATTGTGCATTTACAATATTCAATGATTTTTGCCATTGAAAAACGTCCAGAAATGATTAAAGCTACTGACTGAATGAAAGGAGCTGGCATCTCACTCTCTTTGAATCTTCTTTATCATGCTAAGAGGAGCAGGAAAAAGCAAAAAATTTCAGAATTGCACCTTGCAATGCGGAGAAATTACTGTTTGTGCATTTACAATATTCATTGATTTTTGCCATTGAAAAACGTCCAGAAATGATTGAAGCTACTGACTGAATGAAAGGAGCTGGCATCTCACTCTCTTTGAATCTTCTTTATCATGCTAAGAGGAGCAGGAAAAAGCAAAAAATTTCAGAATTGCACCTTGCAATGCGGAGAAATTACTGTTTGTGCATTTACAATATTCATTGATTTTTGCCATTGAAAAACATCATGTTATTCATATACCAGAAATGATTGAAGCTACTGACTGAATGAAAGGAGCTGGCATCTCACTCTCTTTGAATCTTCTTTATCATGCTAAGAGGAGCAGGAAAAAGTAAAAAATTTCAGAATTGCACCTTGCAATGCGGAGAAATTACTGTTTGTGCATTTATAATATTCAATGATTTTTGCCATTGAAAAACGTCCAGAAATGATTGAAGCTACTGACTGAACGAAAGGAGCTGGCATCTCACTCTCTTTGAATCTTCTTTATCATGCTAAGAGGAGCAGAAAAAAGCAAAAAATTTCAGAATTGCACCTTGCAATGCGGAGAAATTACTGTTTGTGCATTTACAATATTCATTGATTTTTGCCATTGAAAAACATCATGTTATTCATATACCAGAAATGATTGAAGCTACTGACTGAATGAAAGGAGCTGGCATCTCACTCTCTTTGAATCTTCTTTATCATGCTAAGAGGAGCAGGAAAAAGTAAAAAATTTCAGAATTGCACCTTGCAATGCGGAGAAATTACTGTTTGTGCATTTATAATATTCAATGATTTTTGCCATTGAAAAACGTCCAGAAATGATTGAAGCTACTGACTGAACGAAAGGAGCTGGCATCTCACTCTCTTTGAATCTTCTTTATCATGCTAAGAGGAGCAGGAAAAAGCAAAAAATTTCAGAATTGCACCTTGCAATGCGGAGAAATTACTGTTTGTGCATTTACAATATTCATTGATTTTTGCCATTGAAAAACATCATGTTATTCATGTACCAGAAATGTTTGAAGCTACTGACTGAATGAAAGGAGCTGGCATCTCACTCTCTTTGAATCTTCTTTATCATGCTAAGAGGAGCAGGAAAAAGCAAAAAATTTCAGAATTGCACATTGCAATGCGGAGAAATTACTGTTTGTGCATTTACAATATTCATTGATTTTTGCCATTGAAAAACGTCCAGAAATGATTGAAGCTACTGACTGAATGAAAGGAGCTGGCATCTCACTCTCTTTGAATCTTCTTTATCATGCTAAGAGGAGCAGGAAAAAGCAAAAAATTTCAGAATTGCACCTTGCAATGCGGAGAAATTACTGTTTGTGCATTTACAATATTCATTGATTTTTGCCATTGAAAAACGTCCAGAAATGATTGAAGCTACTGACTGAATGAAAGGAGCTGGCATCTCACTCTCTTTGAATCTTCTTTATCATGCTAAGAGGAGCAGGAAAAAGCAAAAAATTTCAGAATTGCACCTTGCAATGCGGAGAAATTACTGTTTGTGCATTTACAATATTCATTGATTTTTGCCATTGAAAAATGTCCAGAAATGATTGAAGCTACTGACTGAATGAAAGGAGCTGGCATCTCACTCTCTTTGAATCTTCTTTATCATGCTAAGAGGAGCAGGAAAACCAAAAAATTTCAGAATTGCGCCTTGCAATGCGGAGAAATTACTGTTTGTGCATTTACAAAATTCATTGATTTTTGCCATTGAAAAACATCATGTTATTCATATACCAGAAATGATTGAAGCTACTGACTGAAGGAAAGGATCTGGCATCTCACTCTCTTTGAATCTTCTTTATCATGCTAAGAGGAGCAGGAAAAAGCAAAAAATTTCAGAATTGCACCTTGCAATGCGGAGAAATTACTGTTTGTGCATTTACAATATTCATTGATTTTTGCCATTGAAAAACGTCCAGAAATGATTGAAGCTACTGACTGAATGAAAGGAGCTGGCATCTCACTCTCTTTGAATCTTCTTTATCATGCTAAGAGGAGCAGGAAAAAGCAAAAAATTTCAGAATTGCACCTTGCAATGCGGAGAAATTACTGTTTGTGCATTTACAATATTCATTGATTTTTGCCATTGAAAAACGTCCAGAAATGATTGAAGCTACTGACTGAATGAAAGGAGCTGGCATCTCACTCTCTTTGAATCTTCTTTATCATGCTAAGAGGAGCAGGAAAAAGCAAAAAATTTCAGAATTGCACCTTGCAATGCGGAGAAATTACTGTTTGTGCATTTACAATATTCATTGATTTTTGCCATTGAAAAATATCCAGAAATGATTGAAGCTACTGACTGAATGAAAGGAGCTGGCATCTCACTCTCTTCGAATCTTCTTTATCATGCTAAGAGGAGCAGGAAAAAGCAAAAAATTTCAGAATTGCGCCTTGCAATGCGGAGAAATTACTGTTTGTGCATTTACAAAATTCATTGATTTTTGCCATTGAAAAACATCATGTTATTCATATACCAGAAATGATTGAAGCTACTGACTGAAGGAAAGGATCTGGCATCTCACTCTCTTTGAATCTTCTTTATCATGCTAAGAGGAGCAGGAAAAAGCAAAAAATTTCAGAATTGCACCTTGCAATGCGGAGAAATTACTGTTTGTGCATTTACAATATTCATTGGTTTTTGCCATTGAAAAACGTCCAGAAATGATTGAAGCTACTGACTGAATGAAAGGAGCTGGCATCTCACTCTCTTTGAATCTTCTTTATCATGCTAAGAGGAGCAGGAAAAAGCAAAAAATTTCAGAATTGCACCTTGCAATGCGGAGAAATTACTGTTTGTGCATTTACAATATTCATTGATTTTTGCGATTGAAAAACATCATGTTATTCATATACCAGAAATGATTGAAGCTACTGACTGAATGAAAGGAGCTGGCATCTCACTCTCTTTGAATCTTCTTTATCATGCTAAGAGGAGCAGGAAAAAGTAAAAAATTTCAGAATTGCACCTTGCAATGCGGAGAAATTACTGATTGTGCATTTACAATATTCAATGATTTTTGCCATTGAAAAACGTCCAGAAATGATTAAAGCTACTGACTGAATGAAAGGAGCTGGCATCTCACTCTCTTTGAATCTTCTTTATCATGCTAAGAGGAGCAGGAAAAAGCAAAAAATTTCAGAATTGCACCTTGCAATGCGGAGAAATTACTGTTTGTGCATTTACAATATTCATTGATTTTTGCCATTGAAAAACGTCCAGAAATGATTGAAGCTACTGACTGAATGAAAGGAGCTGGCATCTCACTCTCTTTGAATCTTCTTTATCATGCTAAGAGGAGCAGGAAAAAGCAAAAAATTTCAGAATTACACCTTGCAATGCGGAGAAATTACTGTTTGTGCATTTACAATATTCATTGATTTTTGCCATTGAAAAACATCATGTTATTCATATACCAGAAATGATTGAAGCTACTGACTGAATGAAAGGAGCTGGCATCTCACTCTCTTTGAATCTTCTTTATCATGCTAAGAGGAGCAGGAAAACCAAAAAATTTCAGAATTGCGCCTTGCAATGCGGAGAAATTACTGTTTGTGCATTTACAAAATTCATTGATTTTTGCCATTGAAAAACATCATGTTATTCATATACCAGAAATGATTGAAGCTACTGACTGAAGGAAAGGATCTGGCATCTCACTCTCTTTGAATCTTCTTTATCATGCTAAGAGGAGCAGGAAAAAGCAAAAAATTTCAGAATTGCACCTTGCAATGCGGAGAAATTACTGTTTGTGCATTTACAATATTCATTGATTTTTGCCATTGAAAAACGTCCAGAAATGATTGAAGCTACTGACTGAATGAAAGGAGCTGGCATCTCACTCTCTTTGAATCTTCTTTATCATGCTAAGAGGAGCAGGAAAAAGCAAAAAATTTCAGAATTGCACCTTGCAATGCGGAGAAATTACTGTTTGTGCATTTACAATATTCATTGATTTTTGCCATTGAAAAACGTCCAGAAATGATTGAAGCTACTGACTGAATGAAAGGAGCTGGCATCTCACTCTCTTTGAATCTTCTTTATCATGCTAAGAGGAGCAGGAAAAAGCAAAAAATTTCAGAATTGCACCTTGCAATGCGGAGAAATTACTGTTTGTGCATTTACAATATTCATTGATTTTTGCCATTGAAAAATATCCAGAAATGATTGAAGCTACTGACTGAATGAAAGGAGCTGGCATCTCACTCTCTTCGAATCTTCTTTATCATGCTAAGAGGAGCAGGAAAAAGCAAAAAATTTCAGAATTGCGCCTTGCAATGCGGAGAAATTACTGTTTGTGCATTTACAAAATTCATTGATTTTTGCCATTGAAAAACATCATGTTATTCATATACCAGAAATGATTGAAGCTACTGACTGAAGGAAAGGATCTGGCATCTCACTCTCTTTGAATCTTCTTTATCATGCTAAGAGGAGCAGGAAAAAGCAAAAAATTTCAGAATTGCACCTTGCAATGCGGAGAAATTACTGTTTGTGCATTTACAATATTCATTGGTTTTTGCCATTGAAAAACGTCCAGAAATGATTGAAGCTACTGACTGAATGAAAGGAGCTGGCATCTCACTCTCTTTGAATCTTCTTTATCATGCTAAGAGGAGCAGGAAAAAGCAAAAAATTTCAGAATTGCACCTTGCAATGCGGAGAAATTACTGTTTGTGCATTTACAATATTCATTGATTTTTGCGATTGAAAAACATCATGTTATTCATATACCAGAAATGATTGAAGCTACTGACTGAATGAAAGGAGCTGGCATCTCACTCTCTTTGAATCTTCTTTATCATGCTAAGAGGAGCAGGAAAAAGTAAAAAATTTCAGAATTGCACCTTGCAATGCGGAGAAATTACTGATTGTGCATTTACAATATTCAATGATTTTTGCCATTGAAAAACGTCCAGAAATGATTAAAGCTACTGACTGAATGAAAGGAGCTGGCATCTCACTCTCTTTGAATCTTCTTTATCATGCTAAGAGGAGCAGGAAAAAGCAAAAAATTTCAGAATTGCACCTTGCAATGCGGAGAAATTACTGTTTGTGCATTTACAATATTCATTGATTTTTGCCATTGAAAAACGTCCAGAAATGATTGAAGCTACTGACTGAATGAAAGGAGCTGGCATCTCACTCTCTTTGAATCTTCTTTATCATGCTAAGAGGAGCAGGAAAAAGCAAAAAATTTCAGAATTACACCTTGCAATGCGGAGAAATTACTGTTTGTGCATTTACAATATTCATTGATTTTTGCCATTGAAAAACATCATGTTATTCATATACCAGAAATGATTGAAGCTACTGACTGAATGAAAGGAGCTGGCATCTCACTCTCTTTGAATCTTCTTTATCATGCTAAGAGGAGCAGGAAAAAGTAAAAAATTTCAGAATTGCACCTTGCAATGCGGAGAAATTACTGTTTGTGCATTTATAATATTCAATGATTTTTGCCATTGAAAAACGTCCAGAAATGATTGAAGCTACTGACTGAACGAAAGGAGCTGGCATCTCACTCTCTTTGAATCTTCTTTATCATGCTAAGAGGAGCAGAAAAAAGCAAAAAATTTCAGAATTGCACCTTGCAATGCGGAGAAATTACTGTTTGTGCATTTACAATATTCATTGATTTTTGCCATTGAAAAACATCATGTTATTCATATACCAGAAATGTTTGAAGCTACTGACTGAATGAAAGGAGCTGGCATCTCACTCTCTTTGAATCTTCTTTATCATGCTAAGAGGAGCAGGAAAAAGCAAAAAATTTCAGAATTGCACATTGCAATGCAGAGAAATTACTGTTTGTGCATTTACAATATTCATTGATTTTTGCCATTGAAAAACGTCCAGAAATGATTGAAGCTACTGACTGAATGAAAGGAGCTGGCATCTCACTCTCTTTGAATCTTCTTTATCATGCTAAGAGGAGCAGGAAAAAGCAAAAAATTTCAGAATTGCACCTTGCAATGCGGAGAAATTACTGTTTGTGCATTTACAATATTCATTGATTTTTGCCATTGAAAAACGTCCAGAAATGATTGAAGCTACTGACTGAATGAAAGGAGCTGGCATCTCACTCTCTTTGAATCTTCTTTATCATGCTAAGAGGAGCAGGAAAAAGCAAAAAATTTCAGAATTGCACCTTGAAATGCGGAGAAATTACTGTTTGTGCATTTACAATATTCATTGATTTTTGCCATTGAAAAACATGTTATTCATATACCAGAAATGTTTGAAGCTCCTGACTGAATGAAAGGAGCTGGCACCTCACTCTCTTTGAATCTTCTTTATCATGCTAAGAGGAGCAGGAAAAAGCAAAAAATTTCAGAATTGCACCTTGCAATGCGGAGAAATTACTGTTTGTGCATTTACAATATTCATTGATTTTTGCCATTGAAAAACGTCCAGAAATGATTGAAGCTACTGACTGAATGAAAGGAGCTGTCATCTCACTCTCTTTGAATCTTCTTTATCATGCTAAGAGGAGCAGGAAAAAGCAAAAAATTTCAGAATTGCACCTTGCAATGCGGAGAAATTACTGTTTGTGCATTTACAATATTCATTGATTTTTGCCATTGAAAAATGTCCAGAAATGATTTAAGCTACTGACTGAATGAAAGGAGCTGGCATCTCACTCTCTTTGAATCTTCTTTATCATGCTAAGAGGAGCAGGAAAAAACAAAAAATTTCAGAATTGCGCCTTGCAATGCGGAGAAATTACTGTTTGTGCATTTACAAAATTCATTGATTTTTGCCATTGAAAAACATCATGTTATTCATATACCAGAAATGATTGAAGCTACTGACTGAAGGAAAGGATATGGCATCTCACTCTCTTTGAATCTTCTTTATCATGCTTAGAGGAGCAGGAAAAAGCAAAAAATTTCAGAATTGCACCTTGCAATGCGGAGAAATGACTGTTTGTGCATTTACAATATTCATTGATTTTTGCCATTGAAAAATGTCCAGAAATGATTGAAGCTACTGACTGAATGAAAGGAGCTGGCATCTCACTCTCTTTGAATCTTCTTTATCATGCTAAGAGGAGCAGGAAAAAGCAAAAAATTTCAGAATTGCGCCTTGCAATGCGGAGAAATTACTGTTTGTGCATTTACAAAATTCATTGATTTTTGCCATTGAAAAACATCATGTTATTCATATACCAGAAATGATTGAAGCTACTGACTGAAGGAAAGGATCTGGCATCTCACTCTCTTTGAATCTTCTTTATCATGCTAAGAGGAGCAGGAAAAAGCAAAAAGTTTCAGAATTGCACCTTGCAATGCGGAGAAATTACTGTTTGTGCATTTACAATATTCATTGGTTTTTGCCATTGAAAAACGTCCAGAAATGATTGAAGCTACTGACTGAATGAAAGGAGCTGGCATCTCACTCTCTTTGAATCTTCTTTATCATGCTAAGAGGAGCAGGAAAAAGCAAAAAATTTCAGAATTGCACCTTGCAATGCGGAGAAATTACTGTTTGTGCATTTACAATATTCATTGATTTTTGCGATTGAAAAACATCATGTTATTCATATACCAGAAATGATTGAAGCTACTGACTGAATGAAAGGAGCTGGCATCTCACTCTCTTTGAATCTTCTTTATCATGCTAAGAGGAGCAGGAAAAAGTAAAAAATTTCAGAATTGCACCTTGCAATGCGGAGAAATTACTGATTGTGCATTTACAATATTCAATGATTTTTGCCATTGAAAAACGTCCAGAAATGATTAAAGCTACTGACTGAATGAAAGGAGCTGGCATCTCACTCTCTTTGAATCTTCTTTATCATGCTAAGAGGAGCAGGAAAAAGCAAAAAATTTCAGAATTGCACCTTGCATTGCGGAGAAATTACTGTTTGTGCATTTACAATATTCATTGATTTTTGCCATTGAAAAACGTCCAGAAATGATTGAAGCTACTGACTGAATGAAAGGAGCTGGCATCTCACTCTCTTTGAATCTTCTTTATCATGCTAAGAGGAGCAGGAAAAAGCAAAAAATTTCAGAATTGCGCCTTGCAATGCGGAGAAATTACTGTTTGTGCATTTACAAAATTCATTGATTTTTGCCATTGAAAAACATCATGTTATTCATATACCAGAAATGATTGAAGCTACTGACTGAAGGAAAGGATATGGCATCTCACTCTCTTTGAATCTTCTTTATCATGCTTAGAGGAGCAGGAAAAAGCAAAAAATTTCAGAATTGCACCTTGCAATGCGGAGAAATTACTGTTTGTGCATTTACAATATTCATTGATTTTTGCCATTGAAAAACGTCCAGAAATGATTGAAGCTACTGACTGAATGAAAGGAGCTGGCATCTCACTCTCTTTGAATCTTCTTTATCATGCTAAGAGGAGCAGGAAAAAGCAAAAAATTTCAGAATTGCACCTTGCAATGCGGAGAAATTACTGTTTGTGCATTTACAATATTCATTGATTTTTGCGATTGAAAAACATCATGTTATTCATATACCAGAAATGATTGAAGCTACTGACTGAATGAAAGGAGCTGGCATCTCACTCTCTTTGAATCTTCTTTATCATGCTAAGAGGAGCAGGAAAAAGTAAAAAATTTCAGAATTGCACCTTGCAATGCGGAGAAATTACTGTTTGTGCATTTACAATATTCATTGATTTTTGCCATTGAAAAACGTCCAGAAATGATTGAAGCTACTGACTGAATGAAAGGAGCTGGCATCTCACTCTCTTTGAATCTTCTTTATCATGCTAAGAGGAGCAGGAAAAAGCAAAAAATTTCAGAATTGCACCTTGCAATGCGGAGAAATTACTGTTTGTGCATTTACAATATTCATTGATTTTTGCTATTGAAAAACATCATGTTATTCATATACCAGAAATGATTGAAGCTACTGACTGAATGAAAGGAGCTGGCATCTCACTCTCTTTGAATCTTCTTTATCATGCTAAGAGGAGCAGGAAAAAACAAAAAATTTCAGAATTGCACCTTGCAATGCGGAGAAATTACAGTTTGTGCATTTACAATATTCATTGATTTTTGCCATTGAAAAACGTCCAGAAATGATTGAAGCTACTGACTGAATGAAAGGAGCTGGCATCTCACTCTCTTTGAATCTTCTTTATCATGCTAAGAGGAGCAGGAAAAAGCAAAAAATTTCAGAATTGCACCTTGCAATGCGGAGAAATTACTGTTTGTGCATTTACAATATTCATTGATTTTTGCCATTGAAAAAGGTCCAGAAATAATTGAAGGTACTGACTGAATGAAAGGAGCTGGCATCTCACTCTCTTTGAATCTTCTTTATCATGCTAAGAGGAGCAGGAAAAAGCAAAAAATTTCAGAATTGCACCTTGCAATGCGGAGAAATTACTGTTTGTGCATTTACAATATTCATTGATTTTTGCCATTGAAAAACGTCCAGAAATGATTGAAGCTACTGACTGAATGAAAGGAGCTGGCATCTCACTCTCTTTGAATCTTCTTTATCATGCTAAGAGGAGCAGGAAAAAGCAAAAAATTTCAGAATTGCACCTTGCAATGCGGAGAAATTACTGTTTGTGCATTTACAATATTCATTGATTTTTGCCATTGAAAAATGTCCAGAAATGATTGAAGCTACTGACTGAATGAAAGGAGCTGGCATCTCACTCTCTTTGAATCTTCTTTATCATGCTAAGAGGAGCAGGAAAAAGCAAAAAATTTCAGAATTGCGCCTTGCAATGCGGAGAAATTACTGTTTGTGCATTTACAAAATTCATTGATTTTTGCCATTGAAAAACATCATGTTATTCATATACCAGAAATGATTGAAGCTACTGACTGAAGGAAAGGATCTGGCATCTCACTCTCTTTGAATCTTCTTTATCATGCTTAGAGGAGCAGGAAAAAGCAAAAAATTTCAGAATTGCACCTTGCAATGCGGAGAAATTACTGTTTGTGCATTTACAATATTCATTGATTTTTGCCATTGAAAAACGTCCAGAAATTATTGAAGCTACTGACTGAATGAAAGGAGCTGGCATCTCACTCTCTTTGAATCTTCTTTATCATGCTAAGAGGAGCAGGAAAAAGCAAAAAATTTCAGAATTGCACCTTGCAATGCGGAGAAATTACTGTTTGTGCATTTACAATATTCATTGATTTTTGCGATTGAAAAACATCATGTTATTCATATACCAGAAATGATTGAAGCTACTGACTGAATGAAAGAAGCTGGCATCTCACTCTCTTTGAATCTTCTTTATCATGCTAAGAGGAGCAGGAAAAAGTAAAAAATTTCAGAATTGCACCTTGCAATGCGGAGAAATTACTGTTTGTGCATTTACAATATTCAATGATTTTTGCCATTGAAAAACGTCCAGAAATGATTGAAGCTACTGACTGAATGAAAGGAGCTGGCATCTCACTCTCTTTGAATCTTGTTTATCATGCTAAGAGGAGCAGGAAAAAGCAAAAAATTTCAGAATTGCACTTTGCAATGCGGAGAAATTACTGTTTGTGCATTTACAATATTCATTGATTTTTGCCATTGAAAAACGTCCAGAAATGATTGAAGCTACTGACTGAATGAAAGGAGCTGGCATCTCACTCTCTTTGAATCTTCTTTATCATGCTAAGAGGAGCAGGAAAAAGCAAAAAATTTCAGAATTGCACCTTGCAATGCTGAGAAATTACTGTTTGTGCATTTACAATATTCATTGATTTTTGCCATTGAAAAACATCATGTTATTCATATACCAGAAATGATTGAAGCTACTGACTGAATGAAAGGAGCTGGCATCTCACTCTCTTTGAATCTTCTTTATCATGCTAAGAGGAGCAGGAAAAAGTAAAAAATTTCAGAATTGCACCTTGCAATGCGGAGAAATTACTGTTTGTGCATTTATAATATTCAATGATTTTTGCCATTGAAAAACGTCCAGAAATGATTGAAGCTACTGACTGAACGAAAGGAGCTGGCATCTCACTCTCTTTGAATCTTCTTTATCATGCTAAGAGGAGCAGGAAAAAGCAAAAAATTTCAGAATTGCACCTTGCAATGCGGAGAAATTACTGTTTGTGCATTTACAATATTCATTGATTTTTGCCATTGAAAAACATCATGTTATTCATGTACCAGAAATGTTTGAAGCTACTGACTGAATGAAAGGAGCTGGCATCTCACTCTCTTTGAATCTTCTTTATCATGCTAAGAGGAGCAGGAAAAAGCAAAAAATTTCAGAATTGCACATTGCAATGCGGAGAAATTACTGTTTGTGCATTTACAATATTCATTGATTTTTGCCATTGAAAAACGTCCAGAAATGATTGAAGCTACTGACTGAATGAAAGGAGCTGGCATCTCACTCTCTTTGAATCTTCTTTATCATGCTAAGAGGAGCAGGAAAAAGCAAAAAATTTCAGAATTGCACCTTGCAATGCGGAGAAATTACTGTTTGTGCATTTACAATATTCATTGATTTTTGCCATTGAAAAACGTCCAGAAATGATTGAAGCTACTGACTGAATGAAAGGAGCTGGCATCTCACTCTCTTTGAATCTTCTTTATCATGCTAAGAGGAGCAGGAAAAAGCAAAAAAATTCAGAATTGCACCTTGCAATGCGGAGAAATTACTGTTTGTGCATTTACAATATTCATTGATTTTTGCCATTGAAAAATGTCCAGAAATGATTGAAGCTACTGACTGAATGAAAGGAGCTGGCATCTCACTCTCTTTGAATCTTCTTTATCATGCTAAGAGGAGCAGGAAAAAGCAAAAAATTTTAGAATTGCGCCTTGCAATGCGGAGAAATTACTGTTTGTGCATTTACAAAATTCATTGATTTTTGCCATTGAAAAACATCATGTTATTCATATACCAGAAATGATTGAAGCTACTGACTGAAGGAAAGGATCTGGCATCTCACTCTCTTTGAATCTTCTTTATCATGCTAAGAGGAGCAGGAAAAAGCAAAAAATTTCAGAATTGCACCTTGCAATGCGGAGAAATTACTGTTTGTGCATTTACAATATTCATTGATTTTTGCCATTGAAAAACGTCCAGAAATGATTGAAGCTACTGACTGAATGAAAGGAGCTGGCATCTCACTCTCTTTGAATCTTCTTTATCATGCTAAGAGGAGCAGGAAAAAGCAAAAAATTTCAGAATTGCACCTTGCAATGCGGAGAAATTACTGTTTGTGCATTTACAATATTCATTGATTTTTGCCATTGAAAAACGTCCAGAAATGATTGAAGCTACTGACTGAATGAAAGGAGCTGGCATCTCACTCTCTTTGAATCTTCTTTATCATGCTAAGAGGAGCAGGAAAAAGCAAAAAATTTCAGAATTGCACCTTGCAATGCGGAGAAATGACTGTTTGTGCATTTACAATATTCATTGATTTTTGCCATTGAAAAATGTCCAGAAATGATTGAAGCTACTGACTGAATGAAAGGAGCTGGCATCTCACTCTCTTTGAATCTTCTTTATCATGCTAAGAGGAGCAGGAAAAAGCAAAAAATTTCAGAATTGCGCCTTGCAATGCGGAGAAATTACTGTTTGTGCATTTACAAAATTCATTGATTTTTGCCATTGAAAAACATCATGTTATTCATATACCAGAAATGATTGAAGCTACTGACTGAAGGAAAGGATCTGGCATCTCACTCTCTTTGAATCTTCTTTATCATGCTAAGAGGAGCAGGAAAAAGCAAAAAGTTTCAGAATTGCACCTTGCAATGCGGAGAAATTACTGTTTGTGCATTTACAATATTC
Organism: Phyllobates terribilis; assembly: GCF_046119375.1. Lineage (NCBI taxonomy): Eukaryota > Metazoa > Chordata > Amphibia > Anura > Dendrobatidae > Phyllobates > Phyllobates terribilis. The sequence goes on from NW_027364180.1 coordinate 292,242, forward strand.
ATTGGTTTTTGCCATTGAAAAACGTCCAGAAATGATTGAAGCTACTGACTGAATGAA